>NW_007247378.1:1303244-1325354 GCF_000164805.1 Carlito syrichta
TTCTGGCTACTTGGAAGACTGAGGTGGAAGGATCGCCAGAGTCCAGCAAGTCGAGGCTGCAGTGGCCGGGAGCGGCCACTGCACTCCAGTCTGGGTGACAAAGTGAGACTCCAACACAAAAAAGAAAAAAAAAAAAAATCAAAAGTCAGTTTCATGGGTTGTCACTGGTCTATTTAGGATCTCGATTTCTTATTGTTTCAAACTTGGGAGGTTGTGTGCTCTCAGAAAGTTCTCCATTTCACTTTGGTTTTCAAGTTTTTTTCCATACAAATGTACATAGTAGTCTCTGATCATCCTTTTTATTTCTTCAGTTTCAGTTATGGCTTAATCTTTTGCATTTCTGGTTGTGTTTATCTGGGCTTTTTCTTTCTTTTTCTTGGTCACTCTTACTTAGGGTCCAGAAATCTTGTTTATTCTTTCAAAGAACCAGTTTTTTGTTTTGTTGATTTTTTTCTATGATATTTTTGTCTTCTATATCTCATATTTGTGCTTTTATTTTGGCAATCTGAATTCTTCTGCTGAAGTTAGGGCTTTGTTAGCCCTTAGGTATCTTATTAGGCTATACATTTGTGATCTTACCATTTTCTTAATATGTTTGTAGAGATATGAATTCCCCTCTAAGTACTGCTCTCATGTCATCCCAGAAGTTTTGGTAAGATTTTTTTTTCATTTTCATTTGTTTTCAGGAATCTTTTAATTTCTTCTTTGATTTCTATGTTGATCCAGAAGTTGTTCAACATCATACTATTTAGTGTCCATATTTTTGTGGGGTTTGGGGGGAACCTTGTTGGTGTTGATATTTATTTTTATTCCACTGTGGTCGGAGAAGGTACATGACAGTATTTCAGTCTTATGAAATTTGTTTACACTTGATTTATGTCCAAGGATGTGGTCAATCTTGGAGTATGTTCCATGAGGTATTGAGTAGAATGTATAATTGTTGGTTGTTGGGTGGAGTGTTCTGTAGGTATCTATTAGGTCCATTTGGTAAAGCATCAGGTTGAGATTCCAAACCTGCTTGTTGATTTTTTGCCTTGATGCTATTCTAGGGTAGATAGTGGGGTATTAAAGTCCCCAGCTATGATAGTGTTCGAGTCAATATCTTTTTTAAGTTTACTTAGTAACTGCTTTATAAAAACTGGTGCTCCTGTGTTTGGTTTAGGATGGAGATTTTTTGTTGATGAATTGAACATTTTATCATTATGTAATATCCGTCTGTATCTTTTTAAATTTTTGATAGCTTAAAGGTTATTTTGTCTGATATTAAGATTGCAACTCCTGCTTTCTTTTGTGTTCTGCTCACCTGAAAATTTGTTTTCCATCCTCTAACTTTGAGTCTGTGAGCATCCCTTCCTGTGAGATGCATCTCTTGAAGACAGTATACTGCTGCATCATGTTTATTTATCCAGTTTTCCATTCTATGCCTTTTCAGTGGTGCACTTAGTCCATTTATTTTCAAGCTGATTATTGACATGTGAGAGTTTATCCCTGTCATGAGGCTCAGATAGACTTTGTTGTTGTTTATTTACTTATTTGTTTGTTGATTATTTTCTTTTGATTTTTGGGTTGATTCATATGTGTATTTTCAATTTGGCCATTGTGATGCTTGCATTATTGGTTGTTTTCTTGCATTCTTGGAAGGAACACATGGTTGTTCTTGTTTTTCTTTCCTCTGTGCTTACTACCTTCTTAAGCTTCTCTTGTAGAGCTGGTCTGGAGGCAGCATACACTCTTAGAGATTGAATGTCTGGGAAGGATTTTAATTCTCCATCACTGATGAAACTGAGTTTAACTGGATAGGAAATTGTTGGTTGGAATTGTTTATCTTTGAGTGTTTTGAAGATTGGGCTCCATTCTTTTCTAGCCTGCAGTGTTTCTGTAGATAAGTCTGCTGTTATTTTGATTGATCTTCCCCAGTAGGTAGTCTGACCTTTCTGTTTTGCTGCCTTTAGGATCTTTTCTTTCATACTTATTTTGTGTAAGTGAATTACTATGTTTCTAGGAGTTGGTCTTTTATTTGATGTCTTGCAGGGGTTCTCTGTATCTCTTATGTTTGGATTGTTGTGTCTCTGATGAGATGTGGGAAGTTTTCTTGGATGACCTCTTGGAATGTTTATTCCAGGCTGCTCTCATTCTCCTTGTCTGCTTCAGGGATACCTATCAGTCTTCGGTTTGGTCTCTTAATATAGTCTCATTTACTGTATTCTTTATAGATTGCATGTTAGCCATTAGTTCTTTCATGTTTTCATCTTGCTTTTTTGGTTCTTGTTCATCTTTTCCATTCATTCTTTGATCTCTGTATTTGTAGTCTGAGACGAGTAAATCTGGGTGCTCTTCATTGTTTGAGTTCTGACGTCTGTATACTCATGGGCTACCATCTTTGGGCTTCGTGTGGTGCCTGTGGTTCTTCTTTGGTTTTTCTTCATTTGTGGTGGGTTTTTCTTTTTTCTTTACATCTATTGTTCAGTGAGAAAGGCAGTAGTTTTCACTTCTTTTTGTTCAACCCCTATTCTCCCTTGAATAAAGCCTCTGGACTAGTTCAATTTTTGAAGCCAGGTTGGAACAGGGGAGCTATGTTACTCCCTTGCAGATTGAGATTTGAATGAGGTATATTAGGGGACTGCTAAGACTCAAAAGCTGTCTGACGATCACAATGTTTGCTGATTGGTGTGTTGGCCACCAAGGGTCTACTTCCCACCACCTTTCAGTATGTCCATACATTGGGAGCTTATATATCTCCCCTGGGTACAAAATAACATGAAAGAAGGAAAGGAGAGAATGTGGAGGGGGGGGTGATAACAGAAAGAACAAAGGAGAGAAGGAAATAGATACAAACAAGCAAACAGGGAGACAAGCAAAGAGAGAGAGGAAAAGAAAAAGGGAGAGAAAACCAAACCACAACAGTAACAAAAACAAAACAAAATGACAAAAAAAAAAAAAAAGAAAGAAAGAAGAAAAACACCAAACAACACATAAATCAACAAAAACCCCAAGGGAACTAAAACTGATAATATAAGGAAATTTTCATACTTCATATATAGCCTTATTGGACAGAAAGAAGAAGGGGTAGAACAGAATGAAATGCTTATTCCCACAAGCTATATTTAAAAAAATAGATAAAATCATGCAGACAAAACAAAAATAACAACAACAAAACTTAAGTAATTCCTGAGCACTCTCTTTTGGCGGTTTCAAGACTTCAGGTTTCTTGTAGGAATGATCCAAGCACTGCTTCTTTTAACTGGTGGCAGAGAGGAGGGGTTTCAGAAGGGAGGAGATTCCAGCTCTTAAATCTGTCCCCTGTTCACCCCTTGCAGTTGTGGGGAGGCTGAAAGATGTCCCCAGCTGATCTGCCTATGTTTAGACCTCTCCGTGTGTGCTGATTCTAACACTGCCCGCCTGAGTCACATGTCTCACAAGTCACTGAGAAAAGGGTGTAGGGTCAATTTAAAATTCACCCCTACTAAGACAGCCCAAAGAATGGGAAAAAATATTTTCCTACTGTATATCTAAAAAAAGCCTAACATCTAGGATCTACAAAGAACTCAAAGGGAGCCGAAAGAAAAAAACAAACAGTCCAAATAAAAAGTGGGCAAAATACATGAATAGACACTTCTCAAAAGAAGATACACTGGCAACCAACAAACACATAAAAAAGTGCTCAGCTTCATTCACCATCAGAGAAATGCAAATCAAAACCACATTGAGATATCACCTAACCCCAGTAAAAATGACCATCATTCATAAAACAAACAACAGATGCTGGCGAGGATGTGGAGAAAAAGGAATGCTTCTACACTGCTGGTGGAAATGTAAACTAGTGCAACCTCTTTGGAAGACAGTGTGGCGATTTCTGAAAGAACTAGAAATTGACCTTCCATATGATCCAGCAATCCCCCTATTGGAAATATACCCAGAGGAACTCAAATCATTCTACAAAAAACATACCTGCACACGTATGTTTGTTGCAGCTCTATTCACAACAGCAAAAATATGGAACCAAACATGCTGCCCATTCAGCTGGACTGGATTAAAAAAATGTGGCACATATACAAAATGGAATATTATGCAGCCATAAAGGACAAACATATGGACTTCACAGCAACTTGGATGGATTTAGAGTCGATCATACTCAGTGAGCTACCACAGAAATAAAGAACAGAGTACCATATGTTCTCACTCATAAATGAACCTTGAACAATTATCATAATACTATAAGAACAGGATTTGCAGTAGTGAGAAACTGCCAGGGGAGAGGGGGTGGGATTGGAAGTTGACAGAAACTGCCAGGGCAGGGAGGGGCACACCTCATCAACAGGGGTACCCGCATAAATCAACGTTTGTATACCTAACCCTGAATTGTACCCCATAGCTTTGTAACAATAATAATAATAATAATAATAATAAAACACTACTCATCCACTGTGAGTGGAGACTGGGTTTTTCGGTTGCAGTTCAGACCACAAATACTTCACGTCTAACCCTGTTTACCCCATGGAGTTGGGGGAAGTTTGCAAACTGCCCCCAGCTGATGTGCTTATGTTCAGGTCTCTCTGTGTGTGTTGCTCAGAAAGCTGCCCACATGAGTTATACATCTCACAAATCACTGGGAAAAATAGGTGCTGGGTCACTTTAAAACTCACCACCATTTTTCTGTGATCTAGGACTGGATTCTTTCCCATGGTTGAGGTGACAGATCACAAATCCTTCAGTTAGGGGATGAGGCGTCTGGGTCTCCTTGACTGGTACTCCAGTTGGGTTACTCTGGTATATTTTCTCGCAGTTTGTGTTGCTGGTGTCTGACCTGGGACGAAGGTTTTAGCAGCAGGTGCACCTGTTGCACATGATTTTCACCTTTTTAACCTCCTCTTTCCGCCCCACTATCTGGGTGGTGCTGTAGAGATGGTGGTGCCTGCCTCTGGGCTGAAGAGCATGCTGAGGTCTGAGCAGCTGTGCAGGACAGCTGCCTATGCAGGGATTTTGGTCCTCTCCCTTCCATGTCTCCTCTCAATCAGACATTCACACAACTTTTGCTGACACCCTAGGGTGAATTCTGGTCTCTTCACCTGTTCATTTATGTGGAGACTCATGCACTCTGACCACCTCTGTCGCCATCTTGGAATCCCCTGCTCATTGCTGTTTCCATTTGCAATTTCTGAATGACATATGAGGTTGAGCATCATTTTATGTTCTTCTTTTTTTTTTTTAATCTGTATGTCCTTTTTTGTGAGGTATATGTACAGCTCTTTGACTTTTCTGATTAGGTTTTTTTGGTCTCGTGTTTACTTTTAAAAGCTATTACTATTATATATATATGTCTGTTATCAGATGTTTGTTTTGTAAATATTTTCTCTGAGGCCATGGCTTGCATCTTCATTATATTAACAGATTTTTTATAGAGCAAACGTTTTCAATTTTAATGAGCTTCAAATTATACATTTTTTTCTTTCATGGATTGTGCTTTTCTATATCTAAAAACTCATTGCAAAGCTTAAGGTGTTCATTGTGGTCACAAATTTAAACACTAATTCCTAGAATTAGCCAATGAGGTCTAACATGAATATCCTACCATTTTGCTATTTTCTACGTCATATTCTTAAGTTCCTCTAATACTTCTTTATTTTATGATTGATTTTTTTTTCAAATGTACTCTTGATTACTTCCACACTTTTTTTACTGGATTTTTTTTTAGTTACTTTCTGAGTTATGACACTAAGGATTACAATATCTCATATCTATAAAAATCTATTTTGATTTGATACCAACTTAGAGCTTCATTAGCATGCAAAACGGCTCCTATTCAACTCCATTCTTCCCCTATGATGAGACTTTGTCACCAAAGCTTCCTTTACTTGATAAAGCTTAATTTCTTTTAGTTCTTTTAACACATTTGTAATATGTTCATATAATACTTATATAATAATGTGGCTGCTTCAATGCCATTTTTGGTTAAATTCAGCATCTTGATTTTATCAGAGGCAGTTTCTGTTTCCTGCTTTTTTTCCCCCATGCATGGGTTCTGCTGTTCTGTTTCTTTGCATGTTTTATAGATTTTTTGTTGTTGAAACTGGACATTTTAGATAATATATTTTTTAAAAAATCTTGATAGTGCATCATCTCCTTCTCTCAACAGGGCTATTTTAGCTGTTATCTGTTTATTTCTTTAGTGACTTGGATACACTATTCTCATTTTTATTTCCTAACGGTGTGAAGTCTATGATGTTACTCCTTAGAAGATACAGGCTTGGATACTTCATAGTTTTTCTGGGATGAAAATAGTTTCAGAAAATCGTTCTTTGTGCCTTTCTCCAATCCCTCTTTTAAGTTGTCTGCCTAATTTGCTATCCTACCCAACTGGTAGGATCTTCTAATTGCATGCTTATTTCTCTATTGCTTTCAACAATGCTGTGGACATAAATTGTTCTAGAGTCTGATCCAATTAAGTTGTAGCAGAATTAGTTGTTGAGGCTAGCCTTTGAGGTTTTTTCTGACCTCAGAAGTCTTTTCTCAACTTTCGTTTCCCCCAGTGTTTTCTATTTAAAAAAATGGACTGGCTTAGTTTATTTTTCTAAACAAGGGAAATTATTGTTTTAAAGAATATCCTTATGCTTGAACTTCCCCATACTTTTTTTTCTTCGAAAATAAGTCATTTTCTTTGTGAAGGGCTTTGGAATTCTGTGTCCTATAAACTGTTTCTCCCCAAAAGAGGGTTGGTGATATAAGAGCCACTACTCAAGTGAGTGTTAGGGTGACATCCTCTAGCTTTCTTGGCTTGCCTCCTTCTTTGTAGAACCTCTGCCCTATTAGTAAGCATCTGGGCGAATAAAACCCAGAATTTTTAGTCTGTATGCCTTTGGTTTATATTATATGAGTGGAGCTGGGTGGAAAAAGGGATTGCACAACTTCTTGGCCACACAACCAGGAATTTAACCTCTTCAAATTTGAGTTGAAAGAGATCAGAAATGTTTGCATTGTGCTTCTAATCATAAGGTAGTACAGGTAGTCACCTACATACAAACAAGTTCCATTCCAGGAATGCATTCAGAAGTCCAATTTGTTTAAAAGTTTAACAAAGTTAGCCTATGCAATCAACAAACACAATCAGCTACCAGCTACATCATCATTGCCTTTATGCTTGCTTCTGGACATCCTGGGCATTAAATAAAGATATTGTACTCTATACAGTACTGTACAGTAAAATACACAAAAGCAAAACCACTTGTAGAGGATGCATGCATGTAAAAATGTGTGCCAGACAGGTGAACTCTGAACACACACGTTTTTCCATCTTTGAAAGTTTGCAACTTGAAAGTTCATATTTAGAGGACTTACTATGCATTCTTTGATTGGGAGCTAAGCAGAGGGAACCTCATCTTCTTAGTCATGCTCATTCAGAGTAAAATTTTCTTTATGATCTCATTTAGGTGAAGCTTCTGACTTTTCTAGAGTAAATGGATTTGAACTTAGGATGGACTTAAAAGATGCTACAAACTACAAGCCACAGACCTGCTTTTTTTGTTTGTTTGCATTTAGCGGTTTATAGGTAAATTCTGCAGTCTTTACTCAGGAAACAGTAGAAGGCAGTATGGGCTCAGCAAAAGTACTAGCTCCAAGGAGATGTGTGTCATGAGTTATTAAAGTTCAGTCTTAACTTTGAACTGTACCTTTCCCCTGAGTTCTACAAGACTATAAAACAGTAATGAGCTTCAGACTTGTGGTACCAAACATAGATTGGCAACAAAGAGAAGAAACAGTATTCACAGATTTTGAAAATACAAACAGGAAAAAGAAGGAATTTAGATATTATTTGGTGCCTATAACTAGGATCACTTCGTATTTCTAACTCTGATATAGCAGAAATGTTACCAAAGCTACTGTCTGAAAGAGAAGAATAAGAACAGATGATTTTCCATTTCTAGCTATGGTAATCCATTAGGCCAAATCTTCTTGTGGGGATGTACCCACTTGAATCAAAATTTCGTAGTGATATATTCTGGATTCTGATTTAGACTCTATGGCTTCTTGGTAAGAAACAAATAAGAATATTTTCACCCTCTCTCCTCCTTTTCTCAGACAACATTGAGTTTTTACTAAAGTTTTTGTCAACACTAAATTTTGTATAATATTTGGTACACAATTTTTGCTGAGAAAACTGCACAAGAGTCTAAAGATTGGCTTGTAATTTTAATTTAACAGGTTTGGAACTCATGTAATAAAAATCTTTTTTTTTTTAAGGATGAAGTTATGAGAAAGTTGGCATGGAACTAATTCTATTCAGAGATTTTGAGGCAACTGGATTCATATCAGTGAGAAAAATACAAAACTACATTGATTGGTTGCAATAGGACTTAATATTTGGCTTAATTTCTTTTGTTCTTACACATTTGTCTAGTGTGATAAGGTTTATATCAAATAAAGGCATTGCATTATATAAGTGTCTTTATTACATCATTGATGTCTTTGGAAAACCCGTGATAAGCTATAGTAGAAAACACACAGCTCGACTGGATGTAGTATGGGGTGAGAAATAGGGTGGGCAGAAAACTTCAGCTTCTAATTCACAATGACTTTAAGATTGATTTACTTAATGTGGTTTTTAAGACACTTTCAGAACTTTTTGGTATTTTTTCTACCTGTACCACCATAAGAGAATTAAAGGAGCAATTTCAAAAGGTTACAAAAGAACCTATCTTGATGAATTATTGAATTTCTTTACAAAAAGGATAGTCACATTCTCAGTTTACTATAGTCTTAATAGACATTCTGGTTTTGTGTTAGAAAACAAAAATATGTGAACTTTAGAGAAAAACCTATTCCATATTTATTATATTTATATGAGGAGAGATAATTTTTCCCCCTTGCCTAACCCCTTACTGAGTCCCATGGAAATAGAATGAGCTACTAACCAACCAGGTAGCTCATTCCATGACTATTTCCTAAAATTTCTAATTTAAAGGAGATACTATTTTAAACCAGCACCAGAGATATTTTAGTCACTCTCCTTTTTGTTGTTATTTATTTAAGTGATCTGATAAGTGTATCTTAGAATCAAGTCACTCTTTGACAGTGCCAAAATCTACATTGAAGAGTAGGTTATTAATTTGCTCACACTTATTTAAAACCTTCAAATTGAACTTTTTAGTAGCAAAGTTAATAATTTCGTTCTCCAAATATTAATGTTATCTCATTGAGAATTGGATATAAAAAGCAAGGTACTGTTTAATGGGCTCCCTTGAACCCATCCTGACATAAACCATTGTATTATATCTCCTTGTACAACATATCCAGAGTTCACTGAAATCTAAATATCTCCCAAATATATCTTTAGATGTGTATATAATCCTGATGTTGTTTGCCAGCTTCTTTTTTAAATTGCCACATTTTATTAATTTAAGAATCAAATTTCCATTTTCCTAACACTTGAAAAACAATTCACTTATATTTTAACATTTTTGTTACTTATCTCTAGGATATATGGTACCAGATATTGCTCCAGTTTTTTTCCTCAGAACTTTTCCTATATATCTGACAAAAATTTATCAACTTAACATGGGCTTAATAATTTTCAAAAACCTGTAGTAGGCCTAATGTTTTGTAAAAATTTGGTTTTAAAAATTTTATTTAGGTCATAAAGAATAACTTAAGAAATTACTAATACCCAAAGCTTAATAGAAAATGTCTCCCCCAAAATATAAAATATATGTTTTTCACTCTATCATTAAAAAATTATATTGCCAGGTTTAGTTTATTCATTTGTAGACTAACTGGTTTTCTCTATGAGTAATTGATATTTTTAAAAAACAGTTTTATATTATTTGAAGAAGAAGTTGTTTCAATGAGTTCTGACAAGGAAGGATAATTCACCTGTGTATATCTCCCTATACTACCACCAACAACAAAATGTTACATTAAGTATTCAATACCACAACGATTCTGGGCAAATTGTTATTGCTGGGTACCAATTTATTCCAATTAGTATAGAAACTGGGTATTAGGTATATATGATTTATTATAAGTTAAAATATCAAAATTTTTATATTCAAGTCATAAAGATATGCTAGTCAAGTAAAAATATGTCATTGAGGCAGTTTCTTATTTAAATTTTAATACTGTTTTGTGTCAAGAATTAATAAACTGTCATACCCTGATTAAAATTGTAAGTATTTGACATCTGAATATTTTGTCAGTGTATATTTTTTTTTACATCTTTTTGTGCAGCCCTGAATATCTGCATGACATTTTAGGAAGTTTTCTTTCTTTTCCTAAGTTGTGGATATTATTGTACAAAATGTCAAAGAAATATTTCAGATAGAAAAACAGAATTACAACTTAAAATGAATGAAAATTGTTAATATTTTCCTTAACTTGGTTGTGGTTTACGTATAGACATTCTTTTTTTTAAGGAAATGTAAAGCCCTGTTCCAAACATTTCAAGAGTTATTCTTGATATAATATGCAATGTAAAATTAAAGCAAGAGTATACTGAGCAAGAATAAAATTTCCTAACCTTCTGCTTCTTACTGACGTTATTATCATCAACCTGGCCCTCTGTCTGCTCCTTGTACTCATGAGCATTATAGAAACTAATCTCTGGCTACCCTTTTCCCCAGATGCTGTTTTATTATTTGTTTCTTAACACAGATGCCACAACCTTTGAGAGGACTTCCATCATTGTTACCTTATCTAAAATTAATCCCTATGGCCATACACTATTCTAGTATGCTGTTTTTTTCTCCTCACAGTACTTAATGCTATCTTAAATTATTTTTTGTTCATTTTATTTTATTGTTTTTACTTCTCACAATTTTTTATTATCTATCTCACCTCACTAGAATACATGTTCCTTGAGACCAGGATTTCTTTTTTCTTTTCCATAGTTGTATTCTCAGCTTCTAACACAACTTAAAAATATCAGATGCAATACAAATTTATTGAATTAATTTATGAATAAATAAAAGATTGAATGAAATCAACAGGTTTTTTTACATATATTAATAGTAGGCTCTGTTTTGATCATTCTTTTTTACAAACTAAAAAAATAATACTTAGAAAGATTGAGTAATTTGCCAGATGCCACACAAGGCTCTGAGACACACAGGAAAAATGAATAAGCTAAACAATGTCTTTAAGGGCTTACATTCTAATGGAAAGTACAGAGAAATAATCAGACTCTTGTGTTTAAAGGAGAGATAATCTACAAGAAAATTATTTGCAAAATGCTTTGTAAGCCCTTAGGAGAGTCCCTAAAGCTGACTCAGATATTTAAAGATGGCGCATCAGAGGACATTTTATCAGAGTAACATAAGTACTTACGTAATTACTTAAATAATTATTATAAACAATCCAAATGAAAACAATTTAGATGAAAGAACAATGAATTTTTATTTAATTAAACTCTACATCTGGATCAATGTATATAGTTGTGTCATTGCATTTTTTTTTTACCAATTATAGTCATATGTTGCTTAAAACTTTCTGAGAAATATATAGTTAAGTGATTTTGTCATTGTGCTATTTTCATACTTACACTGAACTTACCAGAAAAAAAGTTTATAATAGTGTAAAGACTTTTAATTTTTAAATTGTTCTACTTCTGTAGTAACACTACTTAAAACACAGACACATTATACAACTTGAACAATTATTTTTATATCTATACACTTCTTTTTGGTCTTTGTAAGCTTTTTTTGTTAAAAACTAAGACATAAACACACACATTAGGGTAAGGATCACCATTGTCACTGTCTTCATCTCCTATAATAACAATGCCTTTTTCTTGTATACCTCCTGAAGGATCTGCCTGAAATTGTTTTACATTTAACTGTGCTTTTAGAGTACATACTCTAAAATAGCAATAAAAGGTACCGTAACATTTATCATCATTATCAAGTATAATTGTAAGTGCTATATTTTTATAGGACTGACAATGTATGGCTATTGTGTACACTAGTATTACCACAAACACATGTAAAATATATGTGCATTACAGCAGCTATGAAAACACTAGATGATAGGAATTTTTCAACTGCATTATAATCTTAAGAGATCTTGTGGATTTTATTATGCAGTGCTTGACTGCATATGTAATCCAAAATGCTTCTTGAGTCTTCTTTGTTGAACTCCAAATGGTTTATTGACACAGTACCCATGCAAACATTAGGAATAAATTGGTATTAACACCTGAAATAAAAGTTACATACCATCCTAGCTCTATAATTTTTATTTTTACCAACAGAATGAACTGTGGTGGTTGTATGTTAGTCACTGAACTAAACTGTCAAATAAATATACAATTAAATAATAGCCACTATAGGTCTATGCCAGGATCTCTTTAAATATTTTATCTTCATTTCCTCAATTAATCTTCATAACAATACTGCAAGCCATTTGTTATCATCATTATTTTAGAGACAGTGAAACCGAAGCTCAAAGGTACACACTAAACAGCTCAAGGTCATTCAATTAGTAAGTGGCGAAGACATGATTCAAAGCAAAGTCTTTTATTAAAGCCAATGATACCCTTCAGACAGTTCTAACTTTGTGACACAATATAGATTGAAAACTATAGGATTAGCATTTTTAAAGATGCCTGTAAAAAAAATCTCCAAGGAACACTGACGCTATCTCACAAAATGTAATTCTACTAAAGGGAATGTCCTTCTGGAATACTAAGAGATAGAGCATCTCAAACACCTGAGATAGATTGACAGCTTGTCAGCTACTATCCCAAGATATTGTGCTCCTCTCTGTAGAATTTATAAAAATGGCTTTTCATTGGTTGTATGGAGCAGAATCATAGAGCTCTGGCCTTGTATTTGCCACATTGAGTTGCCTATAAACTGATGGATTGATTTTAATTTGACCTTGGCAGCTTTTGTTACCCTCTGAGGTATTAGTCTTGCTCTGTTCCAGACCTTTTCCTTGAACTCTGCCTTTGGACACTACCCTTCTTCTAAAGATTTGTCCCTGGGGCCCTAGGCAAACTGTCAGTCATAACTTTGTTGGCTATGACTGATATGGTGTGTCAAACCCTTTAGTAATTTTGCCAGTTCTGTTTTTTAAGAAAACATACCTTGGTTATCTAGAACAGTAATCTATATTTTAAGTATTTAATTGGAAAAATAAGAACATATTCAACGCAAATAATGTTTTTACTTGTTGAAATAATAACTATATTATAAATAATAGTGTTTTATATAAAACACTAGCTTTTTGCATATATGAGTTCACAGGCTACGACATCCACCTAAGCATTGTTGCATGTCCATGAGTCAGAAATGGGTAGGTACTTGAGAAATAGTAACCATGTTCCAACTAACCAATAATCTATGCATTAGGAGAGATAGTCTTAATTTCACAAAATCTGACACCATCATAAATTTTTCTGATTTATTTTAATATCATTACTATTAACAGTAGTATTACAGTTTTTATACCCATATACTAAATTTAATCAGATATAATAAAGTTTGTTTTTTTTTTTAATTGTGGCATTTCTTCTGTTGTTTTTCTTTCTCATTCTTTCACTTGCCTAATCACTCTGACAAACTCCATTCAGCGATATAGTCCAATAACATATGATCATTTTAAACAGCTATGTCAAGAAAATTGGGGTTTTAAAATTTTTTTAAATTTTTTTATTTTAGATTCAGAGATTACACACGCATATTTGTTACACAGACATATTGTGTAGTGATGAGAATTGTGCCTCAGGTGGTCCATTCCCCAAATAGTGAACATTGTGCCTCACAGGTAGATACTAAGACCTCCCCCCTACCCCACACTCTTATAAATGTTCTCAGTGTCTACTGTTTCCTTCTTTGTGACCATTTATATTCACTTATGGTGTTTGTTTTTTTGTTTCTGAGTCAGTTTACTTAGGATGATCTCCAGCTCCATCCATGTTGCTGCAAAGGACATGATTTTATTCTTTTTTATGGCTGCATAGTGTTCTATGATGCATATATACCACATTTTCATTATCCACTGGTTGGTTGATGGGCATTTAGGTTGATTCCACATCTCTACAACTGTGAATTGTGCTGTGATGAACACACAGGTGCAGGTGTCTTTGTTATACAACAACCTCTGTTCCTTAGGGTAGATACCTAGTAGTGGGAATCCTGGATCAAACAGTAGACTTGCTTTTAGCTATTTGAGTTATCTTCATACCAGTTTCCATAGAGGCTGTACTAATTTACACTCCAATCAATAGTTTAGAAGATTCCCTTTTCTCTGCATCTATACCATCTTCTATTTTTTCTTGAATTTTTTAATAATACCTATTCTGACTGATACAAGGTGGTATCTCATTGTGATTTTAATTTGCATTTCCTGCTGATGGGTGATTTTGAGCATTTTTAAATGTTTGTTGGCCATTTTTATATCTTCTTTTGAGAGATGTTTGTTTATGTTGTTTGCTTTTTAATGGGGTTATTTGCTTTTTTTTCTTGCTGATTTGTTGGAGTTCTTTATGGATTCTGGAAATTAGTCCTTTGACAGATGCATAGTTTGCAAATATCTTCTCCTTTTCTATAGGTTGCCTATTTGCTCTGTTGATTATTTCTTTTGCTATGCAGAAGCTTTTAGTTTAATTGTCTCACTTTTTAATTTTTGTTTTAGTTGTATTTGCCTTAGG
This sequence comes from Carlito syrichta, assembly GCF_000164805.1. Lineage (NCBI taxonomy): Eukaryota > Metazoa > Chordata > Mammalia > Primates > Tarsiidae > Carlito > Carlito syrichta. The sequence continues at coordinate 1,317,883 of NW_007247378.1, forward strand.
GTTTTAGCCAAGAATTATTTGCCTAGGCTGATGTTCATAAGAGTTTTCCCTGTGTTTTATCTAGGGTATTTTTCATTTCAGGTATGACATTTAAGCCTTTAATTCATCTTGAGTTAGTTTTTGTATATGGGGACAGATAGGGATCAAGTTTCATTTTTCCGCATGCAGATATCCAATTTTCCCAGCACCATTTGTTAAATAGTGTCCTTTCCCTAGTACACATTTTTGTCTGCTTTTTCAAAGATCAGTTGGTGTAGGTATTTGGGATTATTTCTGGATTCTCTATTCTGTCTCATTGGTTGATGTATCTGCTCTTGTACCAGTACTATGCTGTTTTGGTAACTACAGCGTTGTCAAATAATTTGAAGTCAGGTGCTGTGATACCTCCAGTTTTGTTCTGTTGGCTTAGAATTGATTCGGCTATTCTGACTCTGTATGAATTTTAGAACCATTTTTTTTCTAATTCTGTGAATAACAACATTGGTAGTTTGATAGGAATTGCATTGAGTCTATTGATTATTTTGTGTAATATGGTCATTTTAATAATGTTGATTCTTCCAATCCACGAGGATGGGGTTATTTTCCATTTGTTTGTGTTCTTGGCAGTAATTTTCATCAGGGGTTTGTAGTTCTCCTGGTAGAGATCACGCACCACCTTGGTTAAATATATTCCTAGGTATTTTAGCTTTCTGACTGCTATTATAAATGGAATTGAGTTCTTGATTTGATTCTCAGTTTGGATGCATCCCACCCAGCTTCCATCTTGGCCTCAGGCAATCTGCAATATGAATATCAAGGTGCAGTCAGCCTCAGGGCTGTTCTCAGGCAACCTGCTCAACCAGGAACTGCCTGCAGCTGCTGAATTTGCCCTTGGAATCTGTTCCCTCTCAAGTTGGCTGTAAATCATTTGTTCCACTCTTCAAGAGTTGAGTTCCTGGGAAATGGTAACTGTGGTTGGGGTACGTTAAGCTTTTTTACTGCATCATCCACAACCAGGCACACTGTGGGAAAAGAGGTTTTCTATGAGGAAATGAAGACCCTTGAGGCCCAGGGATCCCTGCAAGTTTGTGGCAGGAGCACAGCACTCTGGAAGTCCCATCACTCACCCTCTCCACTGTATCTGCGAGTTGCGGTGGACTGTGGAATATAGGAGAGAGTCCAGCTAGTTCTGGCCCACGTGGATGGATTATTTCCTTCTTTGCTGTCAGTCATTATTTTCTGTCCTTTGGAAACTTGTGGGGCATTGCTACCTGATCCATTCCTCTGGACATTGAGGAAACTCTGTCTTGGTTCACTCCATAAGAGAAACTCACTCTAGCTACCTCATGTTAGCCATCTTAATCTCATCTTTGGGCTGTATAATTTTTAAGAGAAAATATATACCATGGAAATTGGGCTGCTGTTTTGACACAATATTATTAAATATATTGAGAATCTTTGTCATTATAATCATTCAAGGTGCTTTCATTTCCTGTTGCAATTATTTAAAAGTGCTATAACTTTTGCTATTATTTGATAACTATTTGTAATTTTAGCACATAAGCAAACTTATTAAACAATTTTTTTTTTTTTTTTTTGAGTTGGAGTCTCACTCTGTCGCCCAGACTGGAGTGCAGTAGCCACTCCTGGCCACCGCAGCCTCGACCTGCTGGGCTCCGGCGATCCTTCCGCCTCAGCCTTCCAAGTAGCCGGAATTACAGGCACACGCTACCACGCCCCGTTGATTTTTTTTTTTTTTTAATGTATTGTAAAGATGAGTTTTCGCCAACTTGCGCAGATGGGTCTCGAACCCTCCGGCTCAGGCAATTCACTCACCTCAGCCTCCCAAAGCACGGGATTACAGGCTGAGCCACCGAACCTGGCTATTAAACAATTAATAGACACAAGGAAATGAGGAGAATGTCAAATTAATCTTGGATAATGAATGGATACAATTATCAAAAAAGTTGTATGACGGTAGCAATTGTTTTACACTTTATATGTCATAAAAATTTTTTAAATGTTATCTCTAAATTATTGTTTCATAATTTCCAACAATAGAGAAAAAAGAAAAACTCTTCATTTTACTTCATTTACAAGAATATAATAACAGTCAAATTATAGGAAATGTAACATCACTCATAAGTATATGTTTGTAATAAATTAATAAGGAGTGTTTTAAATGCATATGCAATGATTTTTTATATTCAATATTGATATAGTAGATAATTAATCATTTTTAAAATATGTGATTGAAATAATACTAGAAATAGTATATCTCCACTTTCTCATTTGACAGATTTGCTTTTAAACATGCTATATTTAAGTTTCACCATTCTATTTAAAGTTAGCTTTCAGATAGGAAATCTGCACAATATTTTATATCAAAGAAAGACACCATAATATTTCTCTTTACCAGGCGTGTGTATATATGAACAACTAGAAAATATGATGTTTCATATATATCTATTCTTTGAGAAATGAACTTGAATTTCAACAAGCCTCCACATATCACAGAATGAAATAGTAAATTCCTCCTCAGAAAACAGCACTGAAAAAGAGAGAAAGATTGTTGAAACAGTCAAATATAGAGAATAGATTTTCTGTCATAAAGATCTTGACAGTAAATGTTGAAGCTGTAGAAATCATAAATAATATTGGTTTTTATGTTGCACTTTCTGAGAATTTTTATAGTACTCAAGTGGATTATAATAAGATAACAATAAAATTCTCCCTAAGATACTGTATATGTTGTAACTTTTTTTGTATGAGTAGTAAAACAGCTCTCTCATTCATTCCTCTCTCTCTCTCTCTCTCTGTCTTTCTCTCTCTCTCTCTCTCTCCTCCATATACACACAAATGCAAGCACACTTTTGCAATACAGATATATATTTTGTCTATTTTCTTTCCAAATTGTGCCTAAACTTTTTTTTTTGAGTTGGAGTCTCACTCCGTCGCCCAGACTGGAGTGCAGTGGCCGCTCCCGGCCACCGCAGCCTCGACCTGCTGGGCTCCGGCCATCCTTCCGCCTCACCCTTCTGAGTAGCCGGAATGACAGGCAGGCGCTACCCCTCCCGGCTGATTTTTTGCTTTATTGTAGAGATGAGGTCTCACTGCCCAGGCGGGTCTCGAACCCGCGGGCTCAGGCAATCCACTCACCTCAACCTCCCAAAGGCGATTACCGGCTGAGCCACCGAGGCCGGCTGTGCCTAAACTTTTAAAATACAATGACTTATCTTTAGGAGAGAGAAGATCATAATGGGAGTACTAGATGACTTCATTGTCTTTGTAGATAATCACAAAAATGCAAAGCATTTCATACTGTATGACAGTATAAACCTGTATATATTCAAAGACTTAAGCTATAGAATTTAAAAAGTAAATAATACAAAAAAAATTCACATATAGAAGTCTATTTTAATAAGTTACTCTTGTCTTTATAAACTATGGAAAACACCTATGCTTGAAGAAAAATTTTCCCATGTATGTTCTGGAATTTTTTGAGATAATTTTATCTTTAATTCATAACCTAGATCTAGAACTTTATTTATTTTATTAAACATTAAGCTGTTGTGATACATATTTCATTTCTGTTCATTTCTACAAACTCAGAAACATATTTTCTCATAGTGTTTGATATATGAAATATAAAGAAAATCACTATTTAATTGACATAGTTTCACATAAACATTTGATCCTTACTTGAAATTATATAGAAAGCTTTCCAATTAGAATCACTTTAATAAAAAGTAAAGATTCCAACACTTTTTAATGCAGAGGGTTTTTAATTGTTCAAGGAATATATTTGTGAATCACATTTGTTTTTACAAGCCATTCTTCTATAGACATTGGCTATATAAAAAGGAACAAAGCAACATTCCTTTCTTGAGAGAGGTTCTATTGTAGGAAACAGAGGATGAGAGAAAAAAAAGTACAACAATTAAAAATTAAATAAGGAGCCGGGCTCGGTGGCTCAGCCGGTAATCCCGCACCTTTGGGAGGCTGAGGTGAGTGGATTGCCTGAGCCCGAGGGTTCGAGACCTGCCTGGGCAGCGAGACCTCATTTCTACAATAAATCAAAAATCAGCCGGGCGTGGTAGCACGCACCTGTAATTCCGGCTACTCGGAAGGCTGAGGCGGAAGGATCGCTGGAGCCCAGCGGTGGAGGCTCTGGTGGCCGGGAGCGGCCACTGCACTCCAGTCTGGGCCACGGAGTGAAACTCCAACTCAAAAAAATAAAAAAAAAAAATAAATAATTAAATAAGGAAATATAAGACAAACGGCAATGTTTGAACATAGCAAATAGATGTGGAATAAATTATAGATAGTGTATAAGAAAGTCTTTGATTCAGGCAGACCTGTCTGATAATATGCCATTTAAAAACAGATAGAAAAATGCAAAAGAGTCAACCGCATGGCTTTCTGGGAGAAGGATGTTTTAGGCCATAGAGATAACATATGCAAATGCTTTGAGAAAGACTGAGGCATGCTTGGAGCTTTGGATCCACAGCAAGGGGATCAGTGTAGTTGAAGCAAGAGGAGGAGTAATTACAAATGACATCAAAAATATAGTAAGAAACTGGGAATGATGTAGTCCTTCACAAAATTTTGTATTTTATTCTGCAAGCGGTGGAAAGCCATGCTTGGTGGATTAGTAGAGTAACATCACTGACTCATATTTTTAAACAGTAATAACTTATAGAAAGGAGAAAACTTGTAAGTGTAGAAGCAGGAGATAATGTTAGATTGCCTTTTTGAGTCTCGGTTAGAAATTACCGTGACTCTAACTGGATTTGTACCAGTAGAGATTGTAAGATTGTTTGGATTCTACTTCTATTTAAAGGTGATGCTGCAAGGATTTACTAATGAATTCGATAGAAATGCAAGAGAAAAGCAGTCAGGAATGACGTCAAGGTCAAAGTGACCTAAACATTATTTTTCTCCTCACAGCAAGTTGATATTAATGTTGAGAATTACTTATCTTGACATGTTGAGATTTACTGACACGTGGGCTGAGTACATTCTGTTGTATTTTTCAAAGGCAATTAATATCAAAGAGACAATTGATAGACCAATAGAAGTACATGACACGTTTTACCATTTCATTGTTTGTGTTAAAAGTTTTAACACCGGTCAAACTGATTTTAGAAAACACAAGCTGTCTGGAAACAAATCTTTTGTTATTTAAATTGTGATTTATTCTAAAGATGCTCCTTGAGCTCAGGAAATGTTTGATCAACAGAAACCCTGAACCCTGATAACATGAAAATCTTGAACAAGATTTTTTCCTTTAAATGAATCTAATAATAGATAAAAATAATAGAATAATTAATTTCATGTAAAATAGTTTGTTCACATAGAGGACAGCAGTTACCTGAACAAGAAACTAATTTATAAATAGTTGTATAGATAATGATATCTGTGTGTGTGTACATTCTTTGCATGGTGTTCAAAAATAAGGTATTTATTAGTTGTCTACTATTTCAAATCTTTGTGGTTAGTGGTACCTCTCCAGCAGGGAGGAAAAAGAGAGATAATATTTATCCTGGGAATGTAGAAATTATCTGCATGTGCAAATACAAGATGTAGATATAGAAAGAGTAAAGACACATATTAATTAACAAAAGTAATTATAAAATTGGCTAAATGCTGAGTTTATAATCTATTGAGAGCAAGGAGTTTTTTTCTTCCTACTGTCATTTTCTTGGCACTTCAAAGGGTACCTGACACTCTTAATTTCTCAATCTCTCAATAATCATTTGTATAATTAATCATGTCATAAAGCTATAAACTGGGAGATTGCTAATGTAACTTTATAAGGATTTCTTGAATAAGAACAAATTAAAAACTTGTGCCCAAAGCCTTGCATTTATAGAATTTGCCCTCCTACTTAGGCAACTGAGTAGTAATGCAGTATATTGAGCACATTTTATTTGGAAAATTTGTAAGAAGTAATAAAAATGAAGAGGAGGGAGAGTGACTTGATAAGATCTGTGATCTTAAGGTATTATAATTTATCGAGGAAAGATCTACATAGCACAATAACTTGGTGCTTAACATTCTAATTTTTCTATAGCAAATTCCCAAATATAGCATTCATTTAAATGTGACTTTGTTTATTGCTTCTGTGACTTCCTCTTTCACATGACGGAGTACTCCATGGAGTGATTAAGCAGAACTTCTTATTGAAAAATTTGTTATTAAATGGCTCTTCAAAAAAAGTAGAAGTTCCTAATAAAGAGAAGTGAAAATGAGTTCTAAGGAAAATAGAGACACAAAAGTAAGATTACAAAGATATACCCCCAAAACAGAGAGCTATCTGTTTTGAGGGAAGTCAGATACCTCTTGGAACATAAGAAACATAAGAATGAAAAGAGTCATTCAGGTTAGACTATGGAAAACTATCAATGTCTAAAAAAGAAGATTGGATCATAAGCAGGGGTTACAAACTGAAAAGAGTTTTAAAAAGTGAGACATGATCAAGGTTGTATTTCTGAAAGTGATTCTGACGTGGATGATTTGATTGATTACAAAGGCACGTCTTCAAATGTTGGAACAGCAGGAGCCCATTGAGCAAATCCAGTGGTTAGTTCATATAATCCTGAGTGGGCACAGAGGTGAGAATAAAAGTGAAACTAGTGATGGCTCAAATACAAAAACAAACAAAATGGAAGTATTGGAGGTGATGACATTACGTTTTGAAAGTGTTGGCTGAAAATAGCATGAATAAAAATAAGAAAAGTAGGAGACCTCTGCATGTATGTGTTTATATAATATCTCCATAAATCTTATGAAGCTGAAAATATAATTATCTTTAAGAACATCTAAGAGCATGTTTCCAAATCATTGGATAGATTTATGACAGATCTGGCCAATGACCAAATGATAAAATGGGACAGTAGTCAAATTGTCTCAGATGGTAATTAACTTAAATTTAGAGTAGGTGACATTGGTCGAGAGTCAAATGTTGACTGTCGGAGAAATTAAATAGATATATAAATTCAGAATAAGGAGGAACATGCCAAGCAAGAAATGACACCAAATAGAGCTTACATGGGAGGAGATGAGTATGTGCTAAGATTTAAATATGTGCTAATTTTATGTTGAAGAAATAAAAGTAAAAGCTAAAATGACAAAAAAATGCAATTCATAGAATTTCCATTAAATCTGTTTGTTTTATGGATACACCAAAAATATAAAATAATAAAAAGGACACTGCTTCATATCTTTTATGCACTCTTTGGGTAGAATAGCTCAAAGGAAATGCTGTATGACTTTATAACAAGGTGTTGCTGTACCATTTTTCAACATTTACTCCTTAAAAATATATTCAACATTTCCCACTGTCATGTGTAGTTTTGTTACCTATATGAGAATATTAGTTGTGAATCTCCATTATTAAAAAAGGAATGTCAGCCGGGCTCGGTGGCTCAGCCTGTAATCCCGCGCCTTTGGGAGGCTGAGGTGAGTGGAATGCCTGAGCCCGCGGGTTC
>NW_007247378.1:1325374-1374941 GCF_000164805.1 Carlito syrichta
CTGTAATTCCGGCTACTCGGAAGGCTGAGGCGGAAGGATCGCCGGAGCCCAGCAGGTCGAGGCTGCGGTGTCCGGGAGCGGCCACTGCACTCCAGTCTGGGCGACAGAGTGAGACTCCAACTCAAAAAAAAAAAAAAAAAGGAATGTCACCCTCTCCAGATTGTCATCATATTTCGGAAATAGTTAGATTATATAAGGAGGGACTCCCCCCAAAATGGAATTATCTTTTTGAAGGTTGGGTTCCTTATAGTACAGACTTCCCCAACTCTAGAAACCCATTGGCACTGGTGTACCAGCTAGTGTTGATGTGAGATGCTGTGCTCGGCTTCAGTAATTTTTTTTTTTTTTTTTAGATTCTTTCAGTGCTTTTTCCCATTTCATGAAGGGTGATTTACACACGCACCTGACTACACTTCACTGAGTGTTCAGCAGTTTCTGACCCAAAGCAGCATGACCTTGGTTCTTTGCCCTCCGTATTCACCTGATTTCACCCCGGGTGACATTTTTTTGTGTCCCTGAATGAAAAAAGTCCTCAAAGGGAAATTTTTTGCTGATATGGAAGAGGTGAAACAAAAACTGGCAAAAGCACTAAAGGCATCCAAATTGACAAGTTCAACAACTGTTATAAGTTGTCGAAAAAGTATCTTGATAGGTGTATTGCATCAAACGGAGAATACTTTCAGGGTTTACTGAAGCTTAAACATATAAGAGTAAATACAAAATATTTAATAAATCAATCTTGAGGTTTTTGGGGTCTCCCTTGTGTCTACCTATAAGAGCCTACTGAAGCATTTGTCAGAGATTTCTGTATGTTATATCTGCTCTAGGAAAAGCCTAGTACTGAAATAACTAAATATAGCAAGATTCTAAATGACATGATCGGGGAGGAATAACATGAGAAAAGTTTGATGAGGCAGGCTTTGAAGAATAGCATATTTAAGGTGTTAGTCTAAAGGTAATTTTAAACCTTTTTGGATTTCTGAGTTGATTGTGGAAATAAATAATTTGCATTTCAAGTTCATTCTTGTTGCTAAAAAATTGTCTTGGTCTGGCCGGGCTCAGAGGCTCAGCCTGTAATCCCGCGCCTTTGGGAAGCTGAGGTGAGTGGATTGCCTGAGCCCGTGGGTTCGAGACCCGCCTGGGTAGCAAGACCTCATCTCTACAATAAATCAAAAAATCAGCCGGGTGTGGTAGCGCATGCCTGTAATTCCGGCTATTCGGGAGGCTGAGGTGGAAGGATAGCCGGAGCCCAGCAGGTCGAGGCTGCGGTGGCCGGGAGCGGCCACTGCACCCCAGTCTGGGCGACAGAGTGAGACTCCAACTCAAAAAAAAAAAAAAAAATTTGTCTTGGTCTAGCAAAATTATATATATTTTTTACAAACCCAAAAAAGCTTTCTGTGTACAGTTCACCCTTGAACAACATAGGGTTGAGCTGTGCATGTCCACTTATACCTAGAGTTTTTTCAATAAAATTTACACTGAGAGTGTCAGCTCTCTGCCTCCTCGTTAAACTCCTCCAACTTTTCTGCCTCCTCTAATCTCTGCCACCCCTTAGGCAGCAATGCTATCCTTCCTCTTCCCCCTTCTCCTCTCTAGCCTCTCAAGATGAAGATGACAAAGATAGAGATTTTTATGATAAGCCACTTGTATTTAATAAGTAGTAAGTCTATTTTCTTTTTCTCATGATTTTCTTAAAAACATTTTTTTCTCTAGTTTACTTTTTTGCAAGAATACAGTATGTAATACAGAGAATATACAAAATGTGTGTTATTTGACTGTCAATGTTTTTTGGTAAGACTCTTGATCAAGAGTAAGGTATTATTAAAGTTTTTAGACAGTCAAAATTATACTCTGATTTTTGACCCCAGGAGGGCGGCATTCCTACTGCTTATATTTTTCAAAAGTCAGCTGTATTTCCTTTGAAGCAATTAACCATATCTCAAATGGTTACTCATATTAGCTATACTTGCTTTAGATTTTTCATAGCTTAATTGCAAAAACATTCACTTGCACATGATAGTTGCTCCACAAGTGGTTGAATGACTTGAGGAGTGACTGAATGAATTAATTATAATCAATATATTTTCTTATGAAATTTGTTGGAAAAAAGTTGATGATTATACTTGCTGATGTTTTAACTCAACATTCTCAAAAATGCTGTGAGAATTAAAAATATATTATAAATTATTATTTCAAATGTGCTTTTAACAAACATGTTCAATTTGATTCCTAAAGAGTACATTTCACTGTCCCCAGTTTATAGGTAATTAAAGCTCTTTGAAAAAGTTCCTTGACAGTGTCAGAGGATGAAATATGAACTGGCCTAACTATATAGAACATTTATTCACCTCCAATTTTGCTATTATTCACCAAATTATGATTATTTCATGCAATGGCGACATTGAGCTGGAAAATATTCTTAAATTTGACTTATTCTGAAAGACATTTACTTAACTCATAATTCCCCCAATGAAGGAAAACTTGAATAACAAGCTATAAGACTCAACTACCTGACAGTTCCAAAGTTGACAATGATTTGGTTGACTTTCAGTAGACATTTTTCTTTAAGTATTGCTTCACAGAACAAGACAATATATGATAATGTGATTTCACTGACCTTACCTTGCTTCCTGTCATGGACTTAAATTAGTCAGGATTTTCGTCAAAACAGAGCAAACCTCTACAGTATAAGAGCTGAAAAGAAATGTCTTTTAAGAAAAAATAATGATAACTTTAGGAAAGCTGGTTAAGGAAAATCCAATGTTTTCGACTTTGTTGCTTAAATGGATGAGTCAAAATATTTGGGGATATCTTTTGTTCCAATGTGATTAAAGAAATCAATGTAACATTTAAATTTTAATAAATAAATGGTTATGGCAAACTAAATCCTGTTCAATATGTCATTTTTATGTCAGACTTCAGTTTAAGTAGCATGTAAAGTTACCTCAGTACTGATGATCTAAAATTTATGTTTCAGTCACTGACTTTTATTGGATTTAGGAGACAGCCAATAGTTTTTCATAGCAATCATGAAACAGTACAGAGGCAATAGTCTGTGTTGGTAAGGAAAGAATAAACTTCTGTTCTTCTCTCTGAAGAGTTATTATTATGGTAATATCTCTGCCACCCTCACTCTTTCTTTCTCTTTCTCTCTTTGTCTCCATCTAGTTCTGATTATTTCTCTCAAATTTAGTATCCCTGTTCATTGTGAAGTATCTATGGACACATACTTCCTCCAGAGCACATTTGTAAATATAACTTATTTGTTGTATAAAAAAGCACATCTTCGAATAAACATATTTTGATATTATGACAATATAATTTTACTGAAGCCTGTAAAACATTTTTCTCAATTTAAAATTAAAGCCATTTTCAAAGTTAGACTTCAAACATACAGACCGTCAAAATAGAAAGAAATAACACTCATCCATTTACAATAAAACTCATTTTTATATGTAAGAGATTTGCAAGTTTTTCTATCTGTTGAAATATGTATATTTAGTGTGATAATCTAATAGCCCTTACAATGAGAAGAAGGTTTAAACTCAATGCATATATGCACATTTTAAAACAACTTTAACTTTTGAATTGCCTTGTGTATATTTCTTTGTATAAGTGGAAGTCACTTGGCATATGCTATTTTTGTTGCTACATGATATTTTATCTATGTGTTACAGCAAATTGATGCCTAATAATCATGGTAGTTAGCATGGAGATCCTGATGAGAGTTAATGTTAATAATCAAGTTCTGACATTGAACCTAGCTTCTCCATAACTTGAACACTATTATTGTTTCTTGGGACATATTTTGGTTCAGTACTAAAATATTTGGGTCCTATGTATGCAATAAAGTTTTTAGAGTGAAACCAAACCAAATAATTGATAAAATTTTTGAAAGTCTTATGTTATTCTTTTTTCTAGTATTTAAAATTGCTATAAAATAACCTAAGTATTTAATATTTAAAATACATTAAAAATAACAAATATATATGTATAGTCATGATAATTTCTCTTGATTTTAAGTGTAGCTTATTGGGAAAAGAACAAAATTAAACAGAATTAAACTAATTTGTGCGTACTGCAAAACATTTGAACTCTCAACTTGGCTAAAATTATATACAGTTAATGTTTTGTTGTTGTTCTTGTTTATTAATTAATTTATTATTGCCTGTCTCTTATTGAGATTGAGTTCAATCTAGGTCATTTCAAATGAAACTCCTTTAGAAAAATTCTGCCTGATTTTAATCTTGAACTCTGTAGTCAGTATTTTCCGCACTTACAAAATCAGTACTTTTCCTTTATTATGCTCAGTAAGTATTAGAACCACTTATAACATATAAAAACAGCGAGAGAAGACAATATCACTTATGGATTCTTTATTTCTTATCAATATATTTTTTTCTCTGATAGACTGATTTTTCTTTATTCTGTTTTATCTTTTAAAACTAAATACAAAAGCCAGGCTCGGTGGCTCAGCCTGTAATCCCACGCCTTTGGGAGGCTGAGGTGAGTGAATTGCCTGAGCGTGCGGGTTCGAGACCCGCCTGGGAAACTTGGCAAGACCTCATCTCTACAATAAATCAAAAAATCAGCCGGGCGTGGTAGTGCATGCCTGTAATTCCGGCTACCCAGAAGGCTGAGGCGGAAGGATCGCTGGAGCCCAGCAGGTCGTGGCCTCTCCCGGCCACTGCACTCCAGTCTGGGCGACAGAGTGAGACTCCAACTCAAAGAACAAAAAACAAAAAAAACCTAAATACATGAACTTAATTTCAAGAAGGTTATATAGTCATAGATATTATACACACACACATATATATATACACACACATGTAGATAGTAAAATTCATACTTTAACTTTTTATATTTATTAAACAAATGCATATCTATATGTAAATGCCAAACTCTTATTATACTAGTTATATTCTTAAAGTAAGTCATTATTACTTAATAAAATTTTATTAAACCATCAACTGAATATTTGAAATGTTATACTTTTACAAAACAAGTAATATATAGTTTCTGTGTTGGATATAATGCTGCTTCATCTTTATAATGTACTTTGTATTGCATTTTATTTGTTTTTAATTATCTTAGCTATCTAACTTCTGTAAACCATGTATCTGAAATGTATTACCTAGTTAAGTTGGTGTGCCAATACTAGAAGGCAATGATTAAGTAAAAATAATTTAAGTATTGCTTGGAAATTGCAAACTCCCCAAGCCCTTTGCTACTTTTGTATCTACCGGTTTCTCTGAAACTTACCTATTAAAATTTAACTTATTCGTTTAAGGTATCCATTCATGGTTTTCTATTTTAAATACAATACATATAATTTTTGAATATATTTATCAGAATGTTCTCATCCAATACTGCTCATGGGCAGAAGTCTCAAGGATGCTCTCAGTATGGTATGAAATGAAGTGTGGACAAGAGTGGTAGAATTTTTCACGGAGAGGAAGAGGATATACAAGACAGAATAGAAGGGAAGAACTAGGCTTACACAGCCCACTTTGCAGATCATAGGCCTTCGGTGAAATGGAATCTTCTTAGTTCGACATCGACAGTTCTTGACAATAATCTCTCATCTAACCCTTCAGCCATATGTCTTTTCAAGTTTATCCCTGCACCTAGTATACATTTAATTCCAACTGAAAATGATTATTGAGATGGGTATGCCATTTAATGCTGTCTTGAGATTTACAAAGCACTTTTTCCTGAATCCGTTATATACTTTTCCTCTCCAGCTAGTGAATTTCCATTCATTTTTAAGTAGCCAGTGCAAATACCTTTGACACCTTTCCATGTTCCCCCAGACAGAAATAATTGCTCCTCCTTCTGACCTTTCCTTGTATATTTTATGAAACATAGCAAAGCACTTAATTCCACAGAATCACAGCTTCTGTTGTGCTGTCTTACCAACCAAAGCATCTTGAGGGATGTAAGCATTTAAACTGAATAATAACCAAAGACAAACCCTTGGGTGTGATACGCTCTTTCTTTTAACCGGTCTAAGGCAAAGTATATTGGTGAAAAATAATTATATACAATTTACTAAGACTTTCTTCTAATATCAATTTTTATTTTATTAATTTTTTTGTTTTGTAGCATTTTGATGGTACAAAGGTTACATATAAATTGTCTTATTGGTGACTCCCATTTGTTGCTAGAGCGACACGATGTTTGGCTAGCTAAAGTGTTTATGAATATAAGAAAAATTTGTAAAAGGGAGTCTGAAATGTAGCTTCCCAAACAACTATATGTATTGGAATGATTGAAAACAATTAATTTTGTATTGAGTTATGAGGATAGGGGATGAAAAGGATTTGAGATCATATGCTGATATTCTTTTGATATGTTAAAAAATACTCCGATTTTGTTTTCCATCCCTTCTTAAATGTTTTTAGAGGTTGCCTGGTCTACTGGTCGACAAATGCTTAAAATGTTGATGTTTAAGGGCTGTTGATTGCTGGCAGCAAAGAATTCCAACTGTGCTGGCACTTGAGCTAGCGTCTCCACATTTTCTTCTAGGATCATCACCTTTGTTCTAAACAGCTCCCTCCTAGTGTGAACAGAAGTCATATGTTTGAGATTTTCTGCCTTGGCACCCAGGAAATCAGTATGATTGAGTAAACATATTAAACTTCCTCTGCATTTCCAGCCTGAACAGATGTTAACTACAAGCTGATCCACCTACATTCAACCCGAAAGAGTCCACATCCACAGAATGTTTCATTTTCCTTTTGCAGTTTATATAGAAGCATAGATTCTTGCTGGCACATATAAATGCACCATTTAAGGCAATCAAAATGGCTCCACATCTCACTTGATTTCCACAATTGTTGCTGTAACGATGAACTACTGAGGAGAGAAACTTAATTTCTCTGGCAGATCTTCCCACGTTGAAGCAACATGTTCGTAGAGAGCCAATATTCAGTAATTACAGCACAATTCCTCACAATTTCACAATTCACTAACAGTATGCATTTGTACAATGTAAAGCTGATTTTCCTTTAACCAAATAAAACATGAAAAGATAGCTGCAAGCCATGGGCAATCTAGATCATTAGATGATTGATGTAAAATTAGAGGACATTGAGACTGGAATAGATTGCAAACATCAGGGAGCGCAGAAAACTTGTAAACTCTATATTTTGAGGAAATATTTTGTCAATGCTCTTGTAGCTCTTGGTAACAACCTACCGAATTTTTTTAAAAGTGTAAAATAATTCACCTACTAGTTATTTCATGTTATTATTTGTCATTATTTCATATCACACAGCCTTTTTCAGAAAGTCCTCAACTTATTTACCAAAACAGAATTTTCAGTGCTAATTGCATACCTTTGTTCATACTATTTCTCTTACCTACTAAACAAAAAAACTAAATCAAAACCAAGTGTGTTTAATTGTTTTATGTTGTAAGAATTGTCTAATCAAATGAGTTTTAGCATTTAAAAGGTAGTCTTGTGAATACGTTAAAATATATAGAAGTGAAATTCCATTATCTCCATATATGGGAGATAATCAAATCTCCTATTTCAAAATATTTTGTTTTAATAGTAAAGAAAACTATATGTATTGAGCCTTCAAATATGCATAAGTATTATGCTCTACTCTATAGTTATTCCAACAATAAATGGTATAAGTACTGCATGCTACATTCTCTTTGAAGCACAGGTAGTCATAACTTAGAAACTTACATTCTGTATTCTTAGAAACAGGGGAAGGTAAAAGAAATAGACAGGAATACATACACACAATAGGAGAGAGACCGATTGAAATGCAAGTGAGAATAATAAAAACTAATAAATTATGTAATAATGCTTCACATAACGTGTGGTATTATGACAGCATAGACAAGGGATTGCTGGACAAGAAGATAATTTCTATTTAAGTGGCACGGAAGCACTGACGGAATTTTAAAATGGTATAAATTTGTTAACCCAAATAAAGGCAAATCTAAGCTCAAGTGAGAATAGCACATAGAAGTTCACAAAGTTATGAAACAAAAATATTTACTTCATATCAGGGAATACAGAAAAAGCAGAACTGGGATATTCAAGAGTATAGCAGACCAAAGAGAGAGGTTTGTAGGAGGTTAAAAAAAATACTTCTGTTTTATGTGGACATGGGGAATATGTGAGTAACTTTACCTGGAAGATAGATGTGGGAGGGTTAGGAACACTTGGCAAATGTAACATGTACTTCCCTATTTGTCCTAGTTCTCTGGCAAGTAGATAAAGCCTTGAAACAAGTTGTAGAGAAAGGGCTGTGAGCAGAAATCATGTATGTCTCTTTGAGTCAGAAGAAAACTCTCCAGCATTCGCTTCTTCTGCCAGGGCAACAATAAGGCTTTATGTTGAGCTGTAGAACCAAAGTTAAAAACGACCTCAATCACTGAATTATTTTGTATTTATGTTTTATTTTAAAGATCTGGGGTACAATTCAGGGTTAGGTATACAAATGTTGATTATGCAGGTACCCTTGTTGATGAGGGTACCTCCCTCCCCTAGTAGTTTCCCTCAACTGCCAATTCCACCTCCCTCCCCTGGAAGTTTCTCACTACTGCCAATCCCTTTCTTATAGTATTATGATAATTGTTCAAGGTCTACTTATGTTCTTTGTTTCTGTGATTGATCACTGCGTATGATTGACTCTAAATCCAAGTTGCTGCGAAGTCCATATGTTTGTCCTTCTTTACAGCTGCATAAATATTCCATTGAATCACTGAAGACCAGTATTCTGAAGACTCATCTGGACCCTAGTTGATTTTGTGAAAGCGAAGAATAAATTTTTGATGTTTTAAGCCACTGCAATGTTAGAGTCGATTGTTACATTTACAACACCCCTCTTATTCTGATTGTTACAGTTCATCAGAAAGTAGGAGAAACAGGAAAATGAGATGGTTCTGGTATTATAATCATTTGGTCATGATGTAGAACATTATATATAACATTCCATCCTGTATATTAGTGAGAATTTTTATTTGCCAATGTTTAGAGCCACAATCCTGTGCTTTCATGGCTTCAATTGGATTAACCAGTACATATTCATTTTCTTTAGATGTACTTAATTTAAATAACAGGCCTACCAATGTCATTAAACAAATGGATAAAATGAGCAATGGAACATTTTATACTTCCGAGTGAAAAATGAACAAATATTGTCCTACTAATGAAAGCTACTAGTGCAATGCAATGCTAAGTCTGAAGTGGTTCTTTCCTACCATTTAATGGATGAGTTCTAGAAAAGACAAGTGCTATAAACAAAACACTATTGCCATGGTAACACACTCTTCAGCATTTAACATTTCATCACACAGAAGAAATTTTAATATATTTTTATATTTTCAAAGCTTGTAATAACAGTGGTGACCTCTATATCTGGAACTTTCTGAAAGTTAGTAATTGGCAAATCCTCAGGCCTTCAACTTTTTGGCTAATCTAGGAGAGTTTTACCCAAGTCTCTCATTACTTATAAAAATTCAGACCATTTTCTGAGCTTAGGTTCTTAAAAACAGTCCAGCCTTGCATTATTTGAATATTGCATATTTTAAAATTAAATTTTTTATTTGAGTCATATATTATCCTCTTCGAATCAAATATTTTTATAGGCATGCACATTGTGTGTTTGTGTGCCCACACATGATTGCATATGTGTGTAAGTAAATTACTTCTTATTAAAATATCTGGTGTGTTGGAAAGCTAGTGATAAGGTATAAATATGATTAATAAGATTATATTAGTTCTCAATCAACATACAAATATTACCACAAACTTTGCAGACTAAATGAGACAAATGTATCATTTTAAAATTTCTGTTGGTTAGAGTTGGAACAGAATTTAGCTGATTCTCCTGCTTCATGGTTTTACAGCACTGCAATCAAGGTATCAGTCAAGACTGCTCTTATCTGAGACTCAACTAGGCAAAGATCCTCTTTCAAGTCCATGTAGTTCTTGACAGTATTCAGGAAGTACCTAGATGCCTATTGGACTGAAGACCTGTTTATTGCTGCCTGTTAGCTAGTGACCATGCTCAGTTCCTTGAGGCTTGATTCTCTTTATATAGCAGCTCATGATATGAAAATTTATTTATTCAAATAAAGAGTCTCCTAGAAAGACCAATTAAAATCTAATATAATATAATCATGTACATATAATCACAAGTTCTCATATTTTGTCACGTGTTATTTGTTAGAAGTAAATCACAGTTCCTGACCACAATTGAGGGAAGGAGCAAAGGTGTTATCATCAGAAGGCAGAGATTAAGAAGTCACACTAGAGCCTTATACTACAGAGATTTTCACCTAAATCTGCATGATTAGAAGTTATATAAAGATAATTTTGTGTATCTAGAAACATAAATTTTGGCTTATTCATCAACATAACATATAATTAAATGCTATGTGACAATTAGATATTTTGTAAAATTGCATTACAAATATTTACTATTTATTCTCTTCCACAAGGAAGTAATTTATAAAAATGTCCCTATATATCCAGAAGAGCTCTTTTCAAATTATTAATGTTTACCTTAGGCTATAAACTTTTAGAGGCACTATGGCATAAGAAATGTAATATAAACACCAGTAACCAAAAAGATTTAGGTTCAGGTCCTGGCATAGTTATTTTTGCAGCTTGTAAAACATTTTGTAGAGACATAATATGGATGATTATCAGTTTTAGTGCCTATATAATGAATACAATAACATGCATTTGATATGTTTATTATGGATATTAAATATTATAAGATTGAAAACAGCCTGCTACATAGTAGCGTCTAATAAAACAGCTGATATAATCATCAAAATCATAGTTAATTTTTATATATAAAAGAATATTTAGATCCACATAATATTATATTCCCTTATACTCATTTGGAAACTTTATTATTTGATTAATCATTATTTAAACTGGCTGCACTAAGGGAAAGTCATGCCCCAGCCTATAAAAAGTCAATTATTTCTGCTAGGTAAAGATGCAAAGTAATAATATTAGAATTTTATTTCTGTATACTGTGCTCAGAAGGAGCCCAGCTCACAAAAAAGGCAGAAAGATTCTGCCACAGCTGTAAAATTATATATAGTATATCTCATTTATTTGACTTTCTTATGCCACTAAATAAGACCTTGTAGAAAATATTAATTAAAATACACATACAATGTTTTGCTCACAAAAAAGAGAATGTCATATTTTGACACCGTTTCAGCTCTGGTTAGGATCTTGGATTTTCTGGAGTAGGTGTGGGATTCTGTTTCCCTTGAATACCTCACCTGAGTTTTTTGTCTAAGGCAATACTAAATATAGAGCTTGGAAGTCAGGCTTTTCTGGAGTACATGTCACTATGGCAGCCCTATAAACTTGGTGGTGGTTCCATAAGTTGGGGAGTCATAATATTACAAGAAAGGGGTTGGCAGTAGTGGGAAATTGCCAGGGGAAGGAGGGAGGAGGATAGTTCATCAGTAAGGGTACCTGATCTCACACCAGGTGAAGTGGGGACCAAAGTGAGACCCAAACTTTGCCTGTACAAAGATCATTTGTATACCTAACCCTGAATTTGTACCTTACATCTTTAAAATAAAAATTTTTTTTTAAAAATTGTGTCTCCAATTAGAGGAATAATCTATGATGACTACATTTAAAGCTGCTACTATATTAGTTACTTGTGCTTCAGTACACTAAGCAAGTCAGGTGCTTCTCCAAGTTCATCTTCCCAAAATTGGGGAATTGTTTTTGAGGATGGCTATTACAACAAATTGTGGGTGAGAAGAAGAGCACATCAGTATCAACTCATTCTAACTGCCAAAGAGACCAACTATATTCCAAGTGCTGTGAATCTAGCAAATTGCTTCCAAGCATGATTACAGTCATTTGTGTGGATTCTGGAAAGACACATTTTCTGTCTTTTTTTAACTTTAAATTTTTTTTATTTTTAAATTATGGGTTACAACTCAGGATTAGGTATACAAATATTCATTGTACAGGTACCCTTGTTGATGAGGTGTTCCCCCACTTCTCCAGGCAGATTTCCATTACTGTCAATCCTACCTCTCGACTCCCCACAGTTTTCCACTACTATCAATCATTTTGTATAGTATTATGATTGTTGTTCAAGGTCCACTTATGAGTGAGAACATGTGATACTCAGTTCTTTGTTTCTGAAAAAAATCACTCAGTATTATAGACTCTAATTATATCCAGTTTGCCGCAAAGTTCATGATTTTGTTTTCTTCATGGTTGCATAATATTCCATTGTGTATATTACAACATAATTTTTATCTAGTCCTCTTTTGATGGGCAATACAGTTGGTTTTATGTTCTTGCTATTGTGAACA
Source organism: Carlito syrichta (assembly GCF_000164805.1). NCBI lineage: Eukaryota > Metazoa > Chordata > Mammalia > Primates > Tarsiidae > Carlito > Carlito syrichta. Next base: position 1,337,708 of record NW_007247378.1, read on the forward strand.
ATGCTGCAATAAAAACACATGTGCAAGTATCTTTTCTATAGAGTGACTTGAGTTCTTCCAGGTATAGTCCCAGTAGGGGGATTGTGGAGTCATATGGAAGATCAATTTTTAGAGCTTTTAGGAATCACCACTGTTTTCCACAGAGGCTACTAGTTTACACTCCCACCAACAGTGTAGAAGTGTTCCCTTTTCACCACATCCTCTCCAGTCTTTGTTATTTTTTTGCATTATTGATGATGGTCATTCTGACTGGAGTTAGGTAGTGTTTCAGTGTAGTTTTAATTTGTATTTCTTTGATGACTAGTGAGGCTGAGCATTTTTTTCATATATCTGTTGTCTGCTCTTATGTCTTCTTTTGAGAACTGTCTATTCATACCTTTTGTCCACTTTGTAATGGGAATGTTTGTTTTTTCTTTTCAGCACATTTGAGTTCCTTGTAAATCCTAGATGTCAGGTCTTTGTCAGACTTGGAGTTGGAAAATATTTTTCTGAGTCTGTGGGTTGTCTCCCTGCTCTCTTGATGGTTTCTTTGGCTTTGCAGAAGCTTGTCAGTTTGATGAAGTCCCGTTTGTCTATCTTATCTCTTATGGCATGGACACTTAGGGTTTTGATCAGGAATTGGCTGCCAGTTCCAGTTTCCATAAGAGTTTCTCCTGCATTTTCTAAAGTTCTTATGGTTTGAGGTCTCTGATCAATTTAGAGTTAATTTTTTGTATGGGGATAGGTAGGAGTCCTGCTTCAATCTTCTGCATGTGGTCAGCCAGTTCTTGTCTCCCTTGTGGTTGGTGGTGGAGGTTTTGTTGAAGATGAGTTGATTGAGAAATTGAGATTTTGCTTCTGGAATCTCAATTATATTCCATTGGTCTATATGCCTTTTCTTGTACCCAATACCAGACTGTTTTGATTATTATAGCTTTATAATAAAGCTTAAAGTCTGAGCATGTGATACCTCCTGCTTTTTTTTTTTTTTTGGCTGAGGATTGTTTTGGCTATCCTTGGTCATTTATGTTTCCATATGAATTTCTGTATTGTTGTTTCTAGGTCTGAGAAAAATGTTGCTGGTAAATTGACGGGTAATGCATTAAATCTGTAGAATACCTTAGGTAGAATGGACATCTTAGCAATGTTGATTCTTCCAATCCATAAGCATGGAATATTTTTCCATTTGTTTGTGTCATCTTTGATTTCTTTGAATAGTGTTTTGTTGTTTTCATTGTAAAGGTCTTTCACGTCTCTGGTTAGGAAGATACCAAGATATTTCATTTATTTGGTGGCTATTGTGAATGGAATTTTGCTTTTATTTGGGTTTCTGTTTGTTTATTATTGGTCTATAGAAATGTGATTATCTTTTGCACATTTATTTTATACCCTGAGACTTTGCCAAAGTCCTTTATCAGCGCAAGAAGATTTTTGACAGATTTGACAGATTCTCATGAATTTTCAAGGTATAGAATCATGCCATCAGCAAAGAGAGATGACTTGACTTCCTCTTTTCCTATTTGGATACCTCTGATTGCCTTCTCTTCTTGACTGCTCTAGCTGGGACTTCCAAAATTATGTTGAACAGGAGGGATGAGAGTAGGTATCACTGTCTTGTTTCAGTTTTCAGGGGGAATGGTTCCAATTACTGCCTGTTTGGCAGTAGGCTGGCTGTGGGTTTCTCATAGATGGCTCTTACTATTTTGAGGTATGTTCCATCTCTGCCAGGATGTTCAAGGGTTTTTATCAAGAAGGGGTGCTGGATTTTATCAAAAGTTTTTTCTACATCTAATGATATAATCATGTGGCTTTTGTTTTTATGTCAGTTGATGTATTTAATTAAACTTATGGTCTTACAAATGTTGAACCAGGCTTACATCTAGGAATGAAGCCTACTTGGTCGTGGTGGATGATTTTTGAGATGTGTTGCTGAATCCAGTTTGCTAGGATCTTGTTGAAAATTTTAACATCTATGTTCACCAAGGATATTAGCCTGTAGTTCTCTTTCTTTGTTGGGTCTTTACCTGGCTTGGGTATCAATGTGATGTTAGCTTCATAAAATGATATGGGGAGAGTTCCATCTTTCTCAATCACCTGGATTACTTTTAATAAGATTGGTATTAATTTCTCCTTGTATATTTTGTAGAATTCTGCTGGAAAGCATTCTGATCCAGGGATTTTTTTGTTTTTGTTTTTTTTTGTAGGTAGTTTTCTTATGACATTGTCAATTTCCTGAATTGTTATTCATTTGTTTAGGGTCTCAATTTCTTCTTGTTTCAACCTAGTGAGGTTATGTGATGTCAGATAGTCCTCCATTTCCTTTAGGTTTTCAAATTTGTTTTCATACTATTGTACATAGTAGTCTCTGATGATCTTTTGTATTTCTTCAGGGTCAGATGTGACTTCATCCTTTGTGTTTCTGATTGTGTTTATTTGGGCTTTTTCTGTCTTTTTCTCGGTCAGTCCATCCAGGGGACCATCAATCTTGTTTATCCTTTCAATGAACCAGCTTTTTGTTTCATTGATTTTTTTGTACTATCTTTTTGTCTTTTATATCCTGGATTTGGGCTTTTATTTTGATGATCCAGATTCTTCTGCTGAAGTTAGGGTTTTGATGGTCTTGCTTTTGCAGCTTCCTTCGGTGAGTTGTTAGACTGTTAACTTGTGATTTTTTCATTTTCTTCATGTGTGTTTGTAGAGATATGAATTCCCATCTTGTTACTGTTTTCATGATATCCCAGAGATTTTGGTAGCATGTTTCTTCATTTTTATTTGTTTCCCAGTATCTTTTAATCTCTGTTTTGATTTCATTATTGACCCTGGAGTTGCTTAGCTTCATGTTGTTTAGTGTCCATGTCTTTGTGGGTTTTGAGGGAAGTTTCTGGTATTGATATTTACTTTTTTTCTATTGTGGTCTGAGAAGGTGCATGGCAAAATTTTCTATGGTCATTGGGTGGAGTGTTCTGTAGGTATCAATTAAGTCCATTTGGTGAGGAGTCACATTGAGGTTCTGGATCTGCTTGCTGAATTTTTGTCTTGACAATCTGTCTAGGATTGTGAGTGAGGTATTAAAATCCCCAGTTACGATAGTGTTAGAGTTAATATCTTTTTTAAGTTTGCCTAGAAGCTGCTTTAAGAAGTCGATGCTCCTTTGTTGGTGCATAAATGTTTAGGATGCATATTTCTTGTTGTATATTTCTTGTTGATGTATTGAACATTTTATCATTATATAGTGACCTTCTGTATATTTTTAAATTTTTGATAGCTTAAAGGATAATTTGTCTGAAATTAAGGTAGCTACTCCTACTTTTTTTGTGTTCTATTCACCTGAAGTTTTGCTTCCCATTCTCAAACTTTGAGTCTGTGAGTGTCCTTTCTGGTGAGGTGAATCACTTGACAATATATTGTTGCCTGATGATATTTTAACCATTTTGTCATTCTATGTCTTTACAGTGGTGCATTTAGTCCACTCACATTCGGGTTAATTATTGAAATGTGAGAGTTTATTGCTATCACGAGGTTCCTATAGAGTTGTTGTTCCTGTTTGTTTGTTGTCTTTCTTTTGATTTTTGGATTGATTCATGTGTGTTTTCAATATTTTTGAAAAATGTTGTTGTTCCTTTTTCCCTTTCTTTTGTGTTTAATACTTTCTTAAGTGTTTCTTGTAGAGGTACTCTAGAGGCAGTATAAGTTCTTTGGGATTGAGGTCTGGGGAAGATTTTAATTCTCCCTCATAGATGAAACTTAGTTTAACTAGGTAGGTTATTCTTGGTTGAAATTGTTGCTCTTTGAGAACTTTGAAGATTGTACTCCAATCCTCTTAGCCTGAAATGTTTCTATAGATAATTCTGCTGCTATTCCTATTGGTCTTCCCTGATAGGTAATCTGACCTTTTTCTCTTGCTGCCTTTAGGATTTTTTCTTTTATACCTACTTTGTTTAGGCAAATTCCTATGTGTCTAGGAGTTGGTCTTCTCATTTGTTGTTTTGCAGGGGTTCTATGAATCTCTTGTGTTTGATTGGTCACATCACTGATGAGATGAGGGAAGTTTTCTTGAATAATTTCATGGAATGTTTGTTTTGGGGTGGGCTTTGTCTCTCTTTCTGCCTCAGGAAGTCTAATTACTCTTAGATTTGGCCTCTTGAAATAATCGCTCATCTGTTGACGCTTTTGTTCTGTCTTTTGAAGCTTCTTTTCTATGTTTTTGACAGTTTGGGTTGGTTCTATATTTTGGTCCTCAAGCTTTGAGATTCTTTCTTCTGCTTGACTAATTCTGCTTTCTATGATTATCCATCTGTATTTATTTCAATCACAGTATTCTTTACTGCTGTTATCTCAGTTATCAACTCCTTCCTATTTTCCTCTTGTCCCTCTTCAATTCTTTTTATTTTCTCTATTAATGTCTTGATGTCTGGGTTTGTAGTGTGTGACTAGTCTTTCTGGGGGCTCTTCATTGTTTGTGTTCTGATGTCTGCTTTCTCAGAGTCTGACCTCCCAGGGGTCTGTGTGAGACCCAAATTCTTCTTTTTGTTTTTCTTTATTTGTGTAGATTCCACCCCCCCCTTTCTCTCTTCTTTAATTCTGTTGTTCATAGATGGTGTGGTTGCTTTTACTCCTGTTTTTTCAATTTCCTATTCTTCCTTGTGTGGATCCTCTAGCTTTGTTTGATTCTGAAGCAGGACTGTGGGTTGGGAGTAGTACTTTTTTGCAGTTTTGAGATTTAATTGAGGGTTGAGTGATGATTCAACATCCATCTGCAGATCCCAGTATTCATCGACAGGTGTTTGGGTGCACTGGAACCCACTTTCATCTGCTTTGCAATCTGTCCACGCAGTGGGGGTATATGTTTGCTTCATGAAAGCAAAATGAGGTAAGATAAAGGAAAAGAATGGAACAAGGAAGGAGGGGAGGAAAGAGGAAAGTTGAGAGAGAGACGAGTAAGAGGGAAAAGAGACAAATGTACTGATTAACAAACTAAAAGAGACACAAAGATAGTAAAGAATAATAATAATAAAACCCTAAAACAAAAAATGAACAAATATGAGCAAATCAAACAAAGAATAAAAATAGGGTTGCTCACAGCTAGGGTCAGATGTCCCAGACCTGCTGTTGAAGGAAGGTAGATCAGATCTGGACTCAGCCAACTTGTTGCCTGTCAAGTCTGCCACTTAGAACTGATCTGTCTGTGTCTGATCTAGCATGGGGGAGGGACTTCTCTCTCTCCCAGCTTGTTGTGATTACCTTGGGTCCCAAGTTGGAAACTAGGCAGAGCTGGGCAGTGCTAGCGGGGCAATGCAGATCTCTGCCTGGTCCTGGGGCAGAAATGCCTATAGTCAGTATTTCCCCACCAGGCATGGGCCCTCTCTCTGCAAGTCAGCTAGGCACTGCTGGACGGTATGGCGTGGCATGGCATGGGGCGGGGTGGCACAGTCAGTGAAGTAGCCCAGAACTCTGTGGAGCTGGAAGCTGAGGGTTGGCCTGGTGGTGGCAGGATGTGGGACCAGGGCTTCCAGCCTGCAGGCCAGCATGGCTGGCCGAGGAGCAGGCCAGCAGCAGCAGCAACCATCCGGGAGAAAACAAGAGTCTTTATGGACACTCGCATTTGCAGAGACTCTCACAGTCCCACCTGTCTTGTCGCCATCTTGCCAGAAATCCTGACATATTTTTAATTTCATGTTTTATATTAATCTGGCATTTTATATGTGGTGTAGATGACTTGTGCCTCACTGCCATCCCAATTTATATGTTGAAGTCCTAACTCCCAATTTGACTGAGCTCCCTAAGACAGATTTTGGTACAAAAGAGTAGAATGCTGCTGTAACAAATACTTTAAAAAGTGAAAGTAACTTTAACACCAAGTAATGGGTAGAGGCTGATGAAGTTTTGGGGTATATACTAGAAAGCCTACATTGCCAGGAAGAAATTGTTGGCAGTCATTATTCATTAAAGATGATTTTATTGAGGGCTCAGAAAAAACAAAACAAAACAAAACAAACGAAAAAAGAGAGCTGAGGAGAAAGCTTCCAACTTCTCAAAGAAAACATGAATACTCACTAATATAATGTTGATGTAAATAGGGATGTTGAAGGACATTTTGGTGAGGTCTCAGAAAGAAAGAAGTACATGTTATTGAAAATTGGAGAAAAGGTAATGAAAGGACAGGCTGAGAGCGGGAAATGCATTTTTTAAAACTCTTCTTCCTAAATCTTAATACAATGATGAGAAAGTAGAAGCTGTGCTTTTGGAGAAATACACACTTTAAGTAAAACTTAACTTTGCCAACTTTGTCTTTTTAGGAACAGACTTCCTGGTGCCAGTATCTCTTAGTGTCAATCAAGCTTGCCTAGAGTAAAGGGAATTTACAAGGTCTAAGACATCATGCAATGGGCAAGGACTATAAAAGTCATGCAACTTGTAATTACAAAAGTTATGACCACTCAGAGGGAGAGCGGGTAGGGATTCGATCTTCCAGTAAATTGGGCACTAACTACAGGGAAGTCAAGGATCCTCCCAAATCTACATACTGTGAATGCCTAGGAGATAGGGGGAGATACACCCTCCATTCAGTCTAAGGACTGTGGTTTGGGAAGGTGCAGGAGAATTAGAATCCTTGTCACACCCTTCTCTAGGGGCTATGATAATGTGGGCAAACATTAATGGGTCTCTGTGTCACAGGTTCTCCAAGATATCCACAGGTGGTCGATAAGGAAGTCACAGCAGTCATGGCAGTCACGTGCAACATCACCAAGAAAAGGATTTTAACCTGGACTCTGGGGGGGCTACCACGCCACACTCACCTAGAGTGTAGGCCCATTCCCTGTCTGTGGGGGATGAACTTTTCTTAAATAAATCTTTTCTTTTCTCAGCATTTTGTGTGTCGCAATTCTTTGCAGTCTACTCGAATCTCTGAGTTGCCAGTGCGCACCTCCGGGGTCTGCCAGGTCCGGCAGTGCTGTGCGCTTCCCTGTGCCTCTCCACCCTCATCCTGTCCCTCCGTACCCTAACATTTTTCAGAGGTCCCACCGAGATCTCTCTCTCTCTGTGTCTCTCTCTCTCTCTTATTTTCTAACTGGTGACCCTCTGTGGACTGTGTTGGAACCTGGTTGCAACTGAAGGCTCTGACTGAGGCTACACTTCAGCATGCTGAAAGGCTCCAGGGAAAGACATCAGACCACTGGGTGAGGCCTGACTGGGTGAAAGACTAAGGTTAACTCTTTGCTTCCTTCTAGACAAGATCTCTGAGTTTACCTGTAGACTGGGCTGGATCTCAGAGGACAACTGACGGTCTCTGCCTAGGGCTACTCCATAGGGAGACAAGAAGGTCCCCAAAGGAAAGTTTGGGCCATCAGCGCCCGTAAGGGTGGGAGTAAAAGTGCTTGGTTTCTTTACTCTTTTCCTGTCTGGTTGGTGAAGTAACTTCACAAAGGACATTGAAATTCCAACAGCTACAGTACGCCTTTCTGCGTCTTTGGTGAGTCATCCCCTTTTTTCCATCCACACACACACTTATTTGAAAGCACACTCTTGGCCTTCTGTTCAGATGACTTTCTGGGTCTCTTGGGTTTCCGGTTCCATCTTGGGAGACTCCTAGCAAGGGCCGGCGACCTAGTTGCTCAAAGTCCTGGTACCAGACCTTCCAAGACATGGTGGAGCATGCATCTGGCAAGCTCCAGTGGGCACAGGGATGGGAGGACACTCTCTCCCTGCTGACTCACATCCTCTCCGCTGATTCCTTTGAATCTGTTGGGGACATCTGGCAGGGGATCTGGATGAGATAAGGTTCAGAAACAAATCCATGATACCAAGAGCCCATTCCAATAGTACCCCTGTTTCCTTTTACAAGAACCATGGGAAACTCTCAATCGGTTGTGATATTCAGCCAAGCATTTAATATTTTACTGCAACACTGCTTAGTCACAATATATGCTGGGGGATGTTGAAACCTGGCCAGAAGGTGGCTCCCTAGCCCCCAACACCCTTTTGCAGCCCATATATTCAGGTCTTTTTTGAGTTAGCCTGCCACCCAGATATTCGTTCTTCCTGTCACATTTTTGTGTTGGCTCCCCAGACCCCATTGCCCATAGCCTCACCAGTATTACAACTCCAATTCCTGCTTTCCAACTGCCAACTCAAAGTCTAACCCAGCTGGTTTAACTTCTCCTGTCTCTCTTATAGTCTGCTTTTGCTACTCCACTCTGCCAGTTTCTCTTTCTTCTTGACCTCTACCTTTATCTGCGAAGGAAGGGCTGGCATCTATGGCCATGGTGCCTAATCCTGGCCTTCAGTCTTTCTCTTTTACCTTCAGAGAAGGGGCCAGTGCCAAAGGCCATGGCACCTGACCCCAGCCTCCAGTGTTTTTCTTTTGTCTTTGGAGGAGGGGCCAATGCCAAAGGCCACGACACCTAACCCCAGCCTCCAGACTTCTCACTCCCCGCTTCCCCCCACTGCTTAATAACCCCCTGGTGGCAGCCCTGCTAGCTGCAACAAGTCACCACCCCCACGTGTACTTGGAAAGCCCGTTCAAGTTTCCACATGGCTTAATAGGTCTCTTCTCAAGGGGGCGGCTGGGTCAAAAGGATATTAAAGTTCTTATTTGTTGTTTGCTTATGATAAATTTCTCTCAAGTTATATCTAAACTGGGGCTATACCAACCTTCCTCCCAGATGAAAGTAAAGGGATCATATAAATTAATCCTGTTAGCTAACTACAAACAAGGTGTTATTAAACAGGTTAACTATGGCAAAATAAACGAGGTTTTTTTTTAAGACCAGATAAAAATCCAGCAATGTTTCTAAGTTGCCTCTCTAAGACACTGCAGAAGTTTACTAATATTGATTTAAACTCTCTGGAGGGACAAACTCTTTTGGCTATGTATTTTATCTCATAGTCAGCACCGGATATTAGGCGCAGACTCCAAAAATTAGAAAAAGGCCCACAAACTCCTCAACTAGAACTACGGGGCACGGCCTTTAAAGTCTTTAACAACTGAGAGGAGGAAAGAATGCAGGATTGCAAACATAAGTGGGAAGCATTTCAGCTTTTATCTAGCACTTTAGCAGGGAGAGCCACCACTGATAATCTTCCACCCCAGATGGTCAATCGCAGAAGGCGTACACAGCCCCCTTCCCAGATTTGTTTCCGATGCCATCAAAATGGGCATATGACCAAAGACCGTCAAGCCCTGCCACTGGCAAAACCCTGTCCCAAATGCATGGACATTGGGCTCATGATTGCCTCATTCACCCAGATGGAGCAGAGTACATGGCCCAGAGGCTTGCTCTAAATGAGGGACACTAGGCACCAGGGGATCTCTTAGGCTTGCTCCAGTCGGATTGACTCGCCCCTGGCTTGGTAGCCCCAATGTCTTCGGAACAAACTATTAAACCAACCGAACCTAGGTGGAAATATCAGTAGCTGGCAGAGTTATATCATTCGTTACTGGTACGGGGGCTATATACTCAGCTCTACTTGAATTTCCCGGTCCACTCCTTCCTTCACCCCTTTCGGTTGTGGGGGTGCAGGGCATTATATCCAGGCCCCTTGCTACGCTGTTACTTCCATGTGTTCTGAGAGATGAAATATTTCAGCACTCCTTCCTTGTTATTGGGAAAGGACATTATGACCCAAATTGGAACTCGTATTATTCTTTACCCTGAGCCAGCACCACTGTGCTTTTTGGGTGCCTTTTATTTAGCTTTGTATTCCCCTGATAGTTCTACGCTGGATCCTATCCAAGCCCTTCCACTACATATAAACTTATTGCTTTGGTTAGAGCTCTGAGGTTAGGAAAAGTGTAAAGAAGGTTGTTGGTATGAAGTATGTTTTTGGTAAGAAAGGATAAAGGAAAGAGAAATAATTTTGTATAGGAAAGATCTTGTATCATACATTTTTGTTCTATAATAGAATGGCTGGTTATATTAGGAAAGTATGGAACAAAAATAGAAGGTTCAAGGATGTCGAAAAATGGTATGAGTACGTTGAACATGGTAGGTGAAATTTGTGAAAAGAAGTGAAAAGAATTCTTAAACATTTGAGGCTACACAATGGTCCTATAAATTTACCATTAATATCAAGTACACTAATGCTAGGCCAACATGCTACTCAAAGACCAGAACATGAGCTTCTTAATTAACAATATCCAAAAGAATTTTTCTCCTTTAAACAACAGAGGGGGAAGAAAGAGACAATTCAACTAGCCCTCCCCCACTCTCTTTGTTACAGAAAAGCGAGGTTTGTTTTTTTTTCCTTTTCAAAATCTTTGGACTATCATTTTGGCTAAATAAGTGACTTTTACAATAACTACTGCAATCTTGTGGTCTAATATTATGCTTTTAAAAACTTTAATACTTAAACCCTTCAAGTTCTTGATTCAGTCTCTCTAGGGTAAGATAAGAAACAAGCTCCAGGAACCACATCTGCCCCACACCCTCCCCAGCTGACTGCAGACCAGGTAGATTAATTTCCCCCAAAGAAGTTAGTAATTGGCTATAGTGCTTTTCAGTGCCAAGTTACTAACAACTTTGGGATCTCCTTCTAGGCACAAGGTTTACATTATTTTTGTTAAACTGTAAGGTAATATTTCCCTGTCAGAAGGCCCATACGATCCCACTCCTCTTATCAAAAGTGGGAAAATGTTAATCTCCCATCTCGCTGGCGTAGAGGTTACCTGGGCTTCACCTTCTAGCATATCTAATGGTTGTGAAAGTATATCAGACCTACTACAAAAAACAAAAAAAACTGTTCTCTCTTGCCAATGTTTACCTGTTTTTGAATTCTCAATTTAAGCTACAACCTAACAACATGTCTCTAATGTTTTCCATTTTTCTTTCTTCAGATTTTGTCAAAGTGGCTGTATTTCCTTCTTAAAGTACAACTATAGATAACTTACAAAGAAATATTTCAACTTATGTTAATGAGTACATATAATTTATGGGACTTTCACTTTTCCAACATTGCTTTTCGGGTCATAGCCTTTTTCATCACTGTTTGCTTAATTTTTGCCTATGCTCTTGCTTAATGTTTTATTAGATCTGAATAGCATTTGCTTAAGGTCCTGCCATTTCCTGTTCCTGCCCTTGGAAATAAATAGGTAGGGACATCTCTATGGCCCCATCTCAGGAGGAAGTAGATATAGAAGACTAATCTTTGCCCCATTTTCCCAGGATCATAAGAATATTTCCAAGAGCAGGAGGGGAAAATGAAAAGACAGGCTGAGAGCAGGAAATGCATTTTTTTACTCTTCTTCCTAAATCTTAATACAATGATGAGAAAGTAGCTATGCTTTTGGAGAAATGCACACTTTAAGTAAAAATTAATTTTGCCGACCATGTCTTTTTAGGAACAGACTTCCTGGTGCCAGGTATCTCTTAGTGTCAATCAAGCTTGCCTAGAGTAAAGGGAATTTACAAGGTCTAAGACATCATGCAATTGGCAAGTACTATAAAAGTCATGAAACTTGTAATTACAGAAGTTATGACCACTCAGAGGGAGAGTGGGTGGGGATTCAATCTTCCAGTAAATTGGGCACTAACTACAGGGAAGTCAAGGATCCCCCCAAACCTACCTACTGGGAATGCCTAGGAGATAGGGGGAGGTACGCCCTCCATTTAGTCTAAGGAATGTGGTTTGGGAAGGTGCAGGAGAATTAGAATCCTTGTCACACCCTTCTCTAGGGGCTATGATAATGTGGGCAAACATTAATGGGTCTCTGTGTCACAGGTTCTCCAAGACATCCACAGGTGGTCGATAAGGAAGTCACAGCAGTCATGGCAGTCACGTGCCACATCACCAAGAAAAGAATTTTAACCAGGACTCTGGGGGGAGGGGCTACCAGCCACACTCACCTAGAGTGTAGGCCCACTCCCTGTCTGTGGGGGATGAACTTTTCTTAAATAAATCTTTTCTTTCCTCACCTTTTTGTGTGTTGCAATTCTTTGCAATCTACTCAGATCTCTGGGTTGCGAGCATGCACCTCTGGCTTGCCAGCCAGGGCAGTACTGCACCCTCCCTGCACCTCTCCACCCTCTCTGTCCGTACCCTAACAGGTAATTCTTGTTATAAAGTGGCAATGAACTTGAGTGAAATTAGTTCTAGTGTTTTATGAATGACAAAAATTGTGAACAATTAAGTTGGATATTTTTTTGAGATGATTTCAAAGCAAAATGTTGATAATTTGACCCAAATATTCTTTACTACTTATAGTTAAATGTTAAGAGAAATGAATTGAAGAAGCAATTGCTAAAGGCAAAGAAACTCTAACTTTAAAATGTGGAAAATTTTCAACCTGCGCATATTACAAAATAAGAGAAATCATGTTCTAAGAGAACACCAAAGACACACCCACCATTTGATAAAGGTGGTATGGAATTATATGAGCAGAAACACTGCAAACTTTAACTGAAAGAGGTAGATATGGACAAAATGAAGGAAGACTGTTGGTCTTCCTGAATTCTACAAATAGGACAGTAGAGCTATTCAGCTTCAAATGCTCACTATTCCTTGAGACAAGGGTAGGATGACCCTGAAGCCAATTCAGAATTCAGGGTCTCACTGCCCCATTTTCAACTAGCCAGATGGCCTCTGCCAACAGAGAATCTTCCTTGGAAGAAGGTCCTTAGCCTGGCAGAGTTGTAAGAGAATGATTCCCAACCAGGGCATGGTAGGCAGAGTCATCCATACTAGTGTGTCAAGAGGGTGAACATCAAGCCAGAGAGACTTATTCTTGAATCTTTAGATTGAATACAATTTTCTTTTTCTATTTTACATCTTGCTCAGGACCTGCCACTTTTTCCTGCTTTCCTATTTCTTCCTTTTGGAATTAGAATGTCCATTCTAAGTCTATCCCACCACTGTATTTTGGAAGCATATAACTTTTCTTGCTTTACAGGATTACAATCTAAGAAAAATTGTGTCTCAAGGGGAATCATATCTAAAGTATCACCCATACCTGAGTCTTTAGAACTTGTACCAAAAGGAATTAAGATTTGGGGGCCTGTTGGAATACAGTGAATGCATTTTGCCTTTGAGATGAATATGAATTTTAGGGGACAAAGGGTATAACATAATGTACTGATTTGTGTCCCTCTGAAAATGCACTGTTTGAAATACAATGACTGCATTTGGAAATAGGAACATGAATTCTATTGGACTGGGGTTTCTATAGAATTAGTGTCCTTATTAGAAGCGATACCGGACAGCTCCCTTTCCAGTCAAGCAAAAAGAGAGGTCATGGGGGCACATTCACAAGCCAAGAGAAAAGGCCTCTCTACCTTACCGGCACTTTGACTTCAACTTCCCAACTCCAGAACTATGTAAACACATTTCTGTAGTTTAAGCCACTCAGTTAATGGCATCTTGACATGACAACCCAAGCTGTTTGAAAAATGCATATTGATAAGTAATGAAGCCAATCTGGCAAAGGTTGCTCACTTTAGGATGCCAGTGATGTGACATTCTGGAAAAGGCCAAACTTGGAGATACTAGAAAGATCAGTGGTTGCCAAAGGCACAGGAGGAAAGAGAGAGGAATGAATTAGTGGAACACAGGGAATTTTTAGGACAGCGAAGCTGTTCTGCACAATATTGTAATGTTAAATACATGTCATTATGTGTCTTGCAAAACCCATAGTATACAAGGATACAACAGAAAAAGTGAACCCTAATGCATACAGTGAATTTTAGTTAATCATGTTTTAATATTATCTCATCAATTCTAACAAATGTACCATATTTTACTGGGATGGATATATGGGAACATTCTGCACTTTGTACCCAAATCTTCTATTAGTTTAAAAATAAAAGTAACCATATGTTATGAATTCATTCTTTTTTTCCCCCCATTTAAACAAGAAATACTTATTAATCTTTACTGTGTTGTAGGTCATATGAATGATGCAAGGGGAGCTAAGTGAACTTCATAAACAGTCATATAAATTTTCAATAATAAAAAAGTAAACTACATCATTTTAAATATATTATGTAAGCATTACATATAATTTAAAAAGTAAAAACTATTCTAAAGGTAAAATGTTTAAGGTGTATTGAGTATTTCTGTCCCTTTTTGCTCTGCATATATTTAAAATTAAGTTACTCTAATCTAAGAAAACTAAATCAAGATTGTATAAGCTATTCAATTAAATTGGATGTTTTATACCTCTGTATTGGAAACCAACACGGCCCATATTTTTAAGAATATTTAAATGTGTATTTTACATAAATAGACTTTTGTCAAACTATTTAGTTGAGGTATTTTTAAAGTTATTTATGAGGAAAACTAAAGATATATAGTTTATGTGATGAAATAAAAAAGCAATTTAAGCTTATTCTGTTCTCATTTTTAGAAACCAGGAGGAAGTTAAAATGTTCAAAAGGAATAAGAACTTTACTAAATCTATGAAGAAAATGCTGTTTTATATAAGAGAAAGCGAAAAGGCTGCCTTTACTCAAAGAGGAAAATGATTCAGCAGTTGTTTAGCTTAAGAGATTTGTACAACCTACATAGAAACATTTTCTAGTGAAAGCTGAAAAGGGTAATTAAGTCCTACTGCCTCTAAAGTAATATACATGTCGTATTTTTAAGCTAAGAATTTAGTGCAAAATGCTATGATTCTATACATGAATTTATTACTAGAAAGTGATTCTATTCTGCCAAATATAAGTTTTACTTATTTTTACTGAATATTATATAAGGTTGGTTTTCTAAACCATTGAATACTATCAAATTCTGAGATTAATACTAGTGCGCGTGCGTGTGTGTGTGTGTGTGTGTATGTGTGTGTGTGTTTGTGTGTGTATGATCATGGGTTATTGGTTATTGTGGCTTATACTGTTTATAAAATCCTAAAGTATTCCTGGTATACGTTAATTGATAATGACTGGTATCCATAGAATACTTTTGTAGCTTGGACTAAACTTCAAATTAAAGGAGTACTGGTATAAAAATAAAATTGCTCATTTAGTCATAAAAACCTATCTAAGCATCAACTTATTTGGATTTTAGAATGTTCTGTATCATTATTCACTTACATTGCTAATTAAGAAAGTGAATTTATCTAAATCCTTTAAAAACATAACTCAAATTTTGAAAATCAATCTTGAAATAACATCTTTAAACTATAGTATTTCTGAATTTCTTCAAATAGAGCCTAGTTTATTTTCTTAGTTTGCCACGTTGTTTAAACATAGTACTGTTTATCAATCACCAAATATCTGTATGTGGTATAAATATACATGTTTACATTATTTTCTCTCTAACTAGATTGAGAATTCTTAAACATAGAATCTGCATTACTTATTTTGAATATTTCTTTTCTAACACATATGCAGTACTAAGACATGCTAATAGAAAGTTAATATTAAAAATGATTGTACTGAGAAGGATTTGGGACACATGTCAGAATGTGTGGAGTTAATCTAAATCTGTTGAGTATCTTAAGGATTTTTTACTCTCTATTCTAAGCTAATCTGTGAAATTGATTAACTATAAAGTAATAGGTCCACAATGAGAAGGTTGGTGTATTTCAGAATAATTGAAATATTAAAAGAAGAGAAAGAATTTTATTCGTTTTCTTCCTTTTGCACAATGCAGTAAGGTTAGGGTGAGCTGTAGCCTCCTCTGTGGAACTTGGTAGTGGCATATCTAAAGAAATCTTAGGATGCTCTACCAAGAATTGCTGTGACCTACATAAGTGCATTGCAATGGCTATAGGTGAGATTTTCTGTAATATTTTAGTCAATTGGGTTACTATTCTTTCTTAAATTTTGAAATAAGGATAGATGAATATAAAATATCAGAAGACCAAAGGATAGTTTGTTCATACTTCTTGTGACTGCGATATGTATATTTTTTGAGACCTGAAGGTGTAAATTGAGTTCTATGAGAATTATCAACATCAATAAAAATATTATTAAGGGTCCTTCTAGATGTGGAAAAGGACGGGGCTATTTTCAGGGTGTTTATTTACATAGAGTGGGGCATTGCCTTCATGAGCTCGTTTCACAATACATAGAACAGACTCTACTCTATTTTTTCCTCTTATAATTCCTGTTCCTTTCATCTTTACTGCTGCCTTGGCTGGACATCAAAGTTTTTGCTAGTTTAATGTCTTTTCTCCACATTTCAAAATTTTCCATACACTTTGAGGCATGGCTACCACTGCAAAGTTTCTATAAATTCATGGCAAATTTAAAACAAAAATGAGAAATATGCATACACCCATAATGCAGATAGCTCTAAAGAAGCAGTTTAAACCTTTCAACAAAGTAAAACTATATTGCATTAGTTGGTAAGTCTTGATTGTTAAATAATTATTATTACTTTCTGTACAAAAATGAGAAATATGCATATAACCATAATAATGCAGATAGCTCTAAAGAAGCAGTTTAAACCTTTGAACAAAGTAAAACTATATTGCATTAGTTGGTAAGTCTTGATTGTTAAATAATAATTAATTATTATTGTTTGCACAAAAATGAGAAATATGCATATAACCATAATAATGCAGATAGCTCTAAAGATGCAGTTTAAACCTTTCAACAAAGTAAAACTATACTGGTTTTATTAGTAAAACTATACTGGTTTTATTAGTAAAACTATACTGGTTTTATTAGTTGGTAAGTTCTGATTGTTTAATAATAATTCTTGAGAGAGATAATATCTTTTCTGCTTTACTGTTTAATGTGATCACTTTGCGTAGCAATTTAATGTGAGTTGCTTCCATTGCTTTTCCACATAGACAAGGGACACATTTTAAATAAGAAATAAATCACTGAAGAATGTCATCAACCTAACATTATTAATAAGTAGCCCTTATAAAAATGTGCATATAATACATTTGAACATTTTAATTATTATTTTAAACACTAATAAAAGTCTGATGTAGATAAAACTAATTACAATATAAGCAATATTTGTTGGAAGAAATTTCCAAACAATGTGATTGATAGTATGAAATATTGGAAATTTAAATACTTGTATGTGTTTTCATTCAATTGCCTTTACCAAAGTTTTAAACAGTCATTTACAACGAATTCTGGTAGACTAAGACAATGATTTATCATGGAAAGTAAAAAATTTATTGTCTGTGCACAAAAAGCACACAACCACTTCCAAATACATAAGCACATATACATAAACATATGCATATACTTATGTATGTGTGCATCCACACGTCTACAAACTGTTTCTTTTATTCTTTTCACTCTAATACAGTTAGGATATCACCTGGTGTATTCTAAGTGCTTGATGTTTAGTTTTAAAATTTGTTAGTAAATGAATGAAAGGTGGAGTAAATGAATGTTTGAAATACTCTGTATACCAACAGTTCTCTTTTAATACAGCTCAGAGTTTGAAGCACAGAAATTAAAACCACCAATATTTTTTATCTAGGTTAATGCATTATGCTGTCAGGAAATTTAACAAAACCATCAGGTGTCTTCCCACACCAGACAAACACACACATTTAAATAATGGCACTGCCTACTTGATGAAAGCTATGAAATTGTATTCAAATGACTTGTTTTTCCTATCAGTGATATTAGCTATGAAATAATGATATTTTTATGCTAAAGTTTCAATATTTAGAATTTGCTCTAATTTGTACCTTATTCAGATTTTTGACATTATTGCTCATATTTTAACTGCTAAAAATATATTATTGTTACCATAAATTCCAGCTTATTCTACACCTATGAAATTGCTAGTGAATGACTTTCTAAAACATCTAAATGTAATTATATGCAATTAAAAGAAAGCTTAAATGTTAAGGAAAAAGCATACAATCTGCCTGTAGCAATTTCTATTGCTATCACTGGTGGACCAGATTGGGGTCATTTTCTTAGTCATCTTCATGCTCCACTGACAAAAATCTGTGCTATCAGCTTCCCTCTGTAGTGGTCCCATCTCAAGGACTCTCAGGATGTGTGTACTGAACTATTCAGACTTTTTAACTTTTATTTGAACTCAGTAAACACACCAGCAAAACAATTCTCTGAACAATACCAATTTCTCAAACTAACCAGCATGTCATGTGTAAAAAATTGGCAACACTGAAAGGCGGACACACTGATTATAAAGATCCACTGTCAAGACCAATTTTGCTTTAAATGAATGAACAAAAAGAGGAAAAAAAGTGTGTTGTCTACAGCTGCAGACCAAAGCAGTTGGCCATTGTAATGCTCTGCTGAGGGTCCTTGTCACACGTGAACTTGGAGCAAAGAAGACAGCCAGACAAGGTCATGTCAGTGTTGTGGTGACAAGACGTTCATGAGTGAGTGCGATTGGAAGAGCAGCAAGTGCATTGCACGTTAGTTGCATCTCCCATCTGGCTATTATTAACACTTGTTCAGAATGTTTGTCTAAGCATTTACATTTAGCCCACCTTGTCATCATTCAGTGTCTTCAAAGAAGAGAAATACCACATTACCCAGCTCAGAGAAAAAAAAAAGACAATTATTTTAAATTACTGCATGACACAAGATGGAGCTGTAGAATGCAGAATTGTGCTACAAGTCTGCAGTAAGGGAAAACTGTGGGATGGATTTGTGTATATTCCCGGACAAGTTTGCTTGGTTCTAGTTTCATTTGAGAGATGTCATATTGACATAAATCAATTATATAGGTGAAACATGAATTAGAAACAAATGAAATGTCGGTACATAGACAACATGTAATCAAATACTGTAAGTGGAATTGGCACTCAGTCAAAAATATAGATCTTTGTGTTTAATATAGTACACTAGAGTTAAGAAAACACCTTGTATTCTTTTAAATTGGCAGCACTGCAACCGTTTGTGTCCTCTTTGATACTCTTTTATAGTAAAGCTTGTGTGCTTGGTTTTTGATTTTGCTGCTTTGAAAACAGTTTTTCCAATTGTTTGAAATGTGAAATAACAGAGAAAAGATTTTGCTTCTTCTGGTGACCCCCAAATGATCAATTCAATCACTGATGTTCCTAAATTTCTGTTAATTTTGTTAATTTCTACTTATTCTAAGTTCAATTAAATATGAATAGTTTAATTAGTCATGTATACATTTTAAAACATTTTAATTCACTTTAATTAGTAAATTAGAAAGTTCTTTCAAGAAGTTTTACTCAATTAGATATCCTCATAATTAGAACCCATCACATTGATACTAACATGAACAAAGTGCAGTTACTTCCTTAGAAAAACTTTCTGTGAGGAGAAATTAAATTCAAATAAAATCATATTTTGAAGTGTTATTTACTTATGACTTATCAAGTAGTTACATCTTGTTAGATGTAAAATATTAGTGAAATAAGTGCTTAACTTGAAATCACATATGCTGCTGTCAGCAGAAATATCATCAAGGTTAGAAAATATTCTTTTTGCAAAGCTAAAGCATATTAATGAAGAAATTGTCAGCACATTCTAAAAGAAAAACAAATCAGCAAATCTTTTTTATTGTATAAGGATGTTATTAAAATATGAATATGACAAGGATATTTAGAAAAATATAATTTTTCAGAAAACATCTAGAAACCAATTTTTTTTTAATTTTCTGAAGCTTGTGTTTGTGAATTAAATGTGTTTGTGAAATCTCATTACAAGCAGGTTAAATGTTATGTTTTCTATTTTGTGGCTAATGGTGCTTGCTATACTTATTGATTCTAGAACCTCATAAAAGGACAATGCATAGACAGACATCTATTAATGAAAATATGCAAACACATATGACTAATGTGGCAATAATTATTTTACTAACCAACGAGTCCTAATGTTTTATCAGAAATTTACAAGGAGATAAAAAGTAAAATATAGCTACTCCTCTTGGCATATATTTTACAGTTTTTTAAAGAATAATTTTAAGTACAATATAGCTGTGAAAATAGTTCATTAATAAATAATGTAAATAAGCTGTACATATGTAAAGTAAATTATTATGTTATATTAATGTATGTGTACAACTTGAACATGTCAATAAAATCAGAACAATGAACAATTTCATCATTCCCTAAGTGTCCTAATGACTTTTGTAATTTTTCCCTCCTTAAAGTTTAACCCTTAGGCAAATAATACTTGCTTTTTGTCACTAGAGGTTAGTTTGCATTTTCTGGAAGTTCATACAAATGAAATCATGCAGCAACATATGCTTTTTGTCTTCCTTGTTTTTTATATTTAGAATAACTGTAAGTTTCATCTATTCTGTAATGTGTCTTGTTTTTGTGCATTTTTATTGCTGAGAGTATTTCATTTGTATGGACACCTCACAATTTGTTTATTCATTCACTGATGAACATTTGGTTATTTCCCTTATGTGGCTACTAGACAAAAAGCTGTGATAAACATGTGAGTACCAGTGTTTATGTAGGTATATATTTGCATTTCATGGGAAGTATTTCTCCATTCTGACCAGTTGAACTACAAATGATACCAAACCTTGGGTGAACTCTAGGAATTGTTTCATCTGCTTCATTCCTTTATGCTTTCCATGGCCCTTGCAATTATTAACAGAATTCAATAAAATAAGTATTCAACTAAATACTCGAAAGGAATCCTCTGAAAGTCTTCAGAACATTTTCTCTGGGCAGTTCTATTCTCTCTAGAATTTTGCCCTACTGACTCTAGTTACTAGTGCCTCCTTGAGTTCTGTCTCTTCACTTAGGGAGGCTGCTGGACTCTATTTGATTTCACCTCTCTGTGCTGCAGCCTGGAAACTCTCTACATGTCACAATTAAACAATGTACGTGCAACTGTAGGGCTCGCCTTGTTCCTTATTTTCAGGGATCACCTCCTATACCAAAATAACTGAAATCACTAAATCAACTAAAATATATTCAGATATTTTGTTCAGATTTTTAAAAAAATTACTTAAGGAGAAAGAGTAAGGAGTAAGTCTTGTCCCTATTATTCCATCATGGACAGAAACATATAAACCTTTAAAGTAAAAGTCAGAACTAGAAAATGGTATTTTCTGCTACTTGTAATCTATCCACCTTAGGAGTTTGGTGAAGTGGAGGCATAGTAGATTTCATTACTCATTGACAAGTTGTCAGACCAAAGCATCTTTGTCAACTTTTAATTCTATCAGGGCACTGAATCCCACTACAATATGTGGTCTTGTTCCTGTTAACTTCTCTGTCAAAAGGGCAAGTGGTAATTCTCACATGATTATTAGGAAACAAGGACAGAATTTATAAATTTCCTTAACTGCAATGGTATCTAGCTACCTTCTCACTCAGGCTAAGTCACCAGACTTGCTATCTACTCTCAGTCTCCCTAAGGATTTCTCAGTGTTTGTTATTAATTTCTGGCCACGGGTAGATTTTGGGTAAGGAAGCAAGAACAATACGTCTTTACCATCTTGACAGCAAACAGTGACTTCACCCAACAATCTTAACTCACTTTAACAAACATTGATTTAATTTTTTTTTTAACTGAGTGCATATAATGCATATGCTGTCTCTGTAAGAGAGGATTGTTAGAAAGATGGATGTCTTATATTTCCTGGTCTCAGGGAACTCACATCCTGGTTGGGGATACTGGCATTTAAGACATAGGAACAAGTTTTAAATTGAAAACCTGAGGCAGAAAAATCGCCTGAGCCCAGCAGGTCGAGGCTATGGTTGCCTTGAGCTGCCACTGCACTCCAGCCTGGGCAATAGAGTGAAACTCCAACTCAAAAAACAAACAAACAAACAAACAAAAAACAAGTTAGGAAGCCTTTAGAGGTGAGATCCTTGAAGACACATGTCTTATTTACCTGAGGTAATATAACTTTAGCCCAAACTTACCTGTCAAATGACAATTAAATCTTCAAGTAATAATCATGTTTTCATCACTTGTAAATTATTTTGGTGTGTTTTATCCTCACAGATATACATTGACCTCACCTAGCATTTGCCTGATAGGTTTCAGAGATAGCAATCTCCCTTGGTGGTAAGGAGAGTGTCAGAAATCCATATTGTGATTAAATCTACCTGTATACTTCAAATTTTGAAATTAAGGTTAATTTAGATTTTTAAAAAATAAATTAATTAATTTAAAAAATAAATAAATATTTAGGTTATCTATGATGGCCATATATGAAATGTCAGATTTTTGAAGTCTCTATGTTCCTCAATTTTATAATAAAAGTATCATAGGAAATAGTAATGGATTTTTGTAAGTAAATACTAATTGAGATGTGTTAACTCACTCTTTAATTAATTTTTGTAATACAAATAGATTTTATAAAATGCCCTAATTGATGCTAAAGGAATATAAATCCCTTAGAAAACTATCAAATTATGATGTATATTAATATAAAATGACTGGATATGTGAATCAGATTTTGAATGTTCTTAAATAAGATTACTATAATTCAAGATGTGAGAAATGGTTATGATTAGAAAAAATGTTGTAGCTTTGATTATTGATATTGCCCTTAACTTATATTTATGTGCACTGTTACTAATAGAAAAGAATTATCATTTGGTAATCAGAGATAAAGTAGAAATGACACACAAAGTTACAAAAAGTAACTCAGATAAAGTGAGATCAAACTGACAAATGAAACACTTTGAATATTAACTTTTTTAATGAAAAAATTTTATGAGATTTTTAGTAATTTAATACAATTAAGTGTAAATATATATAAATAAAAGCTAAAAATATCAGTGTTAAAATACTTTGATTTTGATATAAATTCAGGTTGAAATTATAGAAAAAAATAACAGGATGTAATTTTTCTAATATGTTAGTTATTAATTATGGTAAAATATTTAATGTTCTCTAAAATATGAAATACCAATAGAATTTTTAAAAATACTTAATTTGTAAAATATATTACAGAATATAAATAATGCCTGTCATTTAAAGATTTTTAAACTTTGTTTAGAAAACAAATTTTAGAAAATTTAGTTAATATGTTCTATTAACTGTTGAAATATTAGATAAGAAATACTTATAATTATATAAAAATCCTTATATGACTCAATATTTGATTTTAAAATTATGTATAATTTTCATTCAGTTTAGAAAAAGTCTAATTTTTCTGATGTTTTGATAGTAGATAACCTTTACTAGTCTATTCTACCAAAGGGGTTACACTTTGGATTCAGAAGGAAACAGAAGTGTCATGCAAGAATCTAGGGTGCTCAAAATGAATAAAACCTTTGTAATGCTCTTTAATAATAAAATACACTCTAAGAAACTATAGTTTAAAGTCTGAAAATTCCCATGCAGAAGATGGCAGAATAAAAGTGTAACTTGTACTATTTAAATCCATTCTTCTTTTATACTCTTTTAGTTTCAGTAGCTCAGCAGCAGTCCCTCAAACCTGAAATGATTTCTTTTCTTTTTGATCGGGTCCATACGAGATCACTGTGTTTGGGAACTTCAAGCTGGTGTTCACCTTACCCGACTTTCTTTCTTCAAAGCAGGTCGTGGTGCAGTTAAATGGGCAGTGCCAGCACTACTAGATTTAGGAAAATAGGCTTCAAAAGTCACAAAAGTAGTGCCCATTCTCCAAGCATTTCTCCAAGGAGTAGCTTGGATGCTTTTTTTATGTTTTTCCTGGAACTTGACAGACCTGTATTTTTTTTTCTCTCTCTCTCTACTACTCTTGGAAAATTGAGTCAAAAGTTCCCCCAGGAGGTTTATTATATTTGTAGTCATTGCATTTTCTCTCTTGAGACTCCTCCACTACCTAGTGATTTTTATTTAGGGAACAGAATAACTTTCATTGTATCTGAGTTGTATTTGTGTATTTTAATGAAAGCCAAAGTAAAGTCACAGTTTAATGAGAAATTTTCAGTAATTTCACATAATATGTTGGACTGATATTTCAATAATTTAATCACAGATATTTATTAAATATCTAATATAAGACAAAGCTATTCTAATTGCTGGAAGTGGAGCAGGGTCTAACGTGTTGTCTAATTCTCAGAAAGTCCATCTCATAATTATCATTAGCACTATTGTCATTGGCATGTTATACTGTGAGATTTAAAGTATGGATGCTTATCTCTGTGTTTGTATGTTTCAAGTAAGCCTCTACAAAGAATTCAAATGGAAAAGTAATACGAGTATAGTAAAAATAAAATTAGCAAGTATATAAATGCACAAAACAAAATTTCTCACTTTCATAAACTTAAGCTTCATACACTCATTTATATAAATTGTTTTCTGGGCTGAACAAAATAGCAAGGAAATGTTTCCACATCATTAAAGAGCCACTTAAATTCCACCAGATACATAGGCCAGGTGCACAATAGATGAGGGATATTTAGTAGTGTTCTTTCACTTTGATTATCACACATTTTGCTAAAATTACAATCTTGTAGGTACATTTCATAGAATGTAATATTATAGATCAAAGTGACAGAGGAAAAACTGTAACCTCATAGAAAATGTCCTTATTTATAATTTTGATCTGTATTGCCACTCATTCAATAAAAATAATCACTAAATATTTACTATATACCAGATACTGTTGTAGCCACTGGGAATACAAAAATAAACAATAGGCAATGCCTGTATTTTTATAGAGTTTGAATTCTAGTTGGTCAGACAAAATAAATACATAAGTAAACACATAGATATGTTATATGTAAGATGGAGATAAATGTTGTGGAAAAATGAGTCATAACAATTGCCATTTTTTATAGTCAAGACCTCCCAGAGAGGTAACATTGGAGCTGTCACTTGAAAGAAGGGAGAGAAGGAAACTTGAGGATGGATATCTGGGAAAACTGTGCTCCAGAGATTAAAGAAAAGAACACCAAGTGCAAAGACTCTGAACCATAGGTAGGTGTTACATTTAAGTTGAAGTTGAAGGAGGTCAATACAACTGGGGAGGAATTGGATGAGGGAGCTGGAGTAGGAGGTAAGTTGAGGGAAGTAGTGAGGAATCAGATCATGTACACCTTGTAGGTCACTGTAATAGCTTGTAGTCTGAGTGGAAAACAATAATGTGCTCTGCGTCATATTTTGTAAAAGTATACAGTATGAAGGAAATTTTCTATTAACATTGTGCAAGAAGTCCCTTATGCTTGTACCAACCCTAAGGTTGATTTATTCATTGTATCATTTGGCATTCAGTCTAAGAAGTAGAGCCAGAAGAATGTTTATATCTATCTACCTACCTATCCACCAACATATATATGTGTATATAATATATATGCATATATATAAAATGCATGTGTATATGTCAAATATGTAGATGTGTATATGTTTTTGTGTATATACATTATATAGATTTGTACATTTATTTTACATATATGCATATTTGTGGTACACATGCACATGTATATATATGTGTGTATATGTATAACATATATGCATACATTTGCATGCATAATCATGCATATATGTGTATATGTGTGAGGATGTTTGTGTGTACATGTGTATATATATATTAGATTTGCACATCTGTTATAAAGAATTAGTTTATGCAATTGTAGGGGCTGATAAGCAAGAATGAAAATCAGGATTTCACCGGGATCTTACTAATACAAGCTGGAATCCCAAGAGTACAGACCGAAATTTGCATTTGGTTTTTTTTTTTTTTTGGTAACTCTAATTCTGGTAAGATTATCCTGCAAATGCAAGGACCTTTTGTCAAGCTCACAAATGTCCACATCTGGCCTAGGAGTCAGGAAAACTGAGAGAGAATGCAGGAAATGTATAGTAATCACAGTCCCAGATGCTGTTTCATGTCAGCCAATCAGAAGTGTTGTGTGTCAGTTAGAAACTGGTTGTTTGCTTCCTTCTACCTTCTGCAGGGGTCTCTTATGGTCTACCCTAACTAACTCATGCAAGAAATAAAGTTATGACCATGTAATTTAGCCTAACCACATTGACATGTTATAAAACCATTCAACTGGTGTTATTCATTCATTTAGGCATTCATTTGTTTATTTAAAACATATTTATTAAAAATCTGTATATTTTTGTCATGCAAATCATTGACACTGGGGTTTTGTGATGCAAATGCTGAGACAGAGTTGTCAGTGTCAGATATTTATTTATTTGTGTGTGTGTGTGTGTGTGTGTGTGTGTGTGTGTGTGTGTGTGTGAGTTGGAGTCTCACTCGGTCGCC
This sequence comes from Carlito syrichta, assembly GCF_000164805.1. NCBI lineage: Eukaryota > Metazoa > Chordata > Mammalia > Primates > Tarsiidae > Carlito > Carlito syrichta. Next base: position 1,363,727 of record NW_007247378.1, read on the forward strand.
CATACTGGAGTGCAGTGGCCACTCCCGGCCACCGTAACCCCGACTGCTGGGCCCCGGCATCCTTCCGCCTCAGCCTTCCTAGTAGCCGGAACTACATGCAGCGTTACCATGCCCGGCTCATTTTTGATTTATTGTAGAGATGAGGTCTCGCTGCCCAGGTGAGTCTCGAACCCGTGGGCTCAGGCAATCCACTCACCTCAGCCTCCCAAAGGCGCGGGATTACAGGCTGAGCCACCGAGCCCGGCTAGATATTTATTAATGATCAATTCCTGTGACTTTTCCACTAGAACTTGGTATAAAGTAGACTTGGCATCTTTTCTCACAGTGTAGGCTCTTCCAGATCCAGCTAGTAGGACTACATGTACCACAACCTGGACATGTGGCAAAGTCTTTTCCAGCTCTCAACACCACTCAGAGTCATCTCTCTCTCACATCAACTGGTTTATGAGTCAGAGCAATATTTCTTGTGATGGAGGATGCTGCTGTCAGACTCCAAAATGGCCTGCTAGGCTTTGTGCTACCTTCTTTGCTCAGAAGTTGCAAAATGGAAACATTGGAGGAGACGTCTCCACATGAACCTGACCTGTAGAACCATAACATTTTACATATGTGGCCAGCCCCTGAATATGCACTATAGTTAATTTCCCACCCTCTGAAGCTCAGGTGTCTTTCAAAGGCCTTCCACTTCTTAATCTATTCTTGTTCATTCAGCCTGATAAATATAATATTATTGATATATGGGCTCATTGTCATGTTTTGAAGACTATGTTATGGCATTAGTCAAGAAAGTTAACAAAACCCTGCAATAAAACTGTAAATGTATATTTCTTTCCAAGGTATGTGACTGCAAATGGTTTCACATGCCCTTTTTTGGATTTGGAGAAAAAACAACTTTGCCAAATCAATGATCACATAACACATACCTGAAGTCATGTTGCTCTTCTCTAGCAAAGATGCCATATCTAGCACAGCAAATGTAATTAGTTGTACTATGTTACCACTTTACTGAGCCTGTAATAGTCCACAGTCATCCACTAGAATCCACATAATTTCAACTGGGGTCAGACTATTAAATTAAACTTCCAGAAATATGTCCAGCGAAACTGATTTTCTTTCAGATTTTCCTGAGTTATTATTTTTTTTTATCTTTGATAAGGATTTTAGGATCTGCATGTATACTTCCAAAGCTCCCATTTTTATCTTGTCACAAAGTTTTACTTAATTTACAAAATAATGGAGAAAACTTACATCTATATGATTCATCTCTAAGATCATAGCATTAATTTAACTTGGTTAAATCTATCATGTATCCCTCACCAGCACTTTAAAGTTTTCATAGGCTTTTCATAAACATAACATTTTTATTATCAGGATTTTTCTTGTTTTGATACTGCAAATAGCATCTTTTGTCTCATTATATCTACACTTGGTGATTATCAGTATATATGATGCCTATGACAAACTGAGATAATGTAACATAATAAAGATCCTACAAGTCAAAATGAAATATGCCAGGGGAGGGAAAGGGAGCTCAGAGCATCCATAAGAGTACCTCATCTCAAACCAGGTGAAGTGAGAATCAATGGAAGGCCCAAACTTCACCTGTATGATGACCACTTACGTACCTAATTCTGAATTGTACCCCACATCTTTAAAATAAAGAAAAATTCTAACAAGGCAATTAAAAAATATAAGCACCAGTAAGTGCAGTGCCTTTTATATGTGTTTGTTTACCGATATATTCTTGGCACATACAATAGAACTTAACACATAGTAGTTACTCAATAACCAGAAAATAAAAGAAGGAAGAAATTTGCAAATTATGTGAAGAATGATTAATATGAACAATAAAGGGCAAGTTTTATATATGCATGAAGAGATTTTAAAAGCCATTTGTATAAAGTAAATATAAATTAAACTTAAATTATACAGTGTTTTTATAAATTAATAAGTTAAACTAGAGTTTTAGTATTTTATATTTAAATTGTTCTATGATATTAGCAAAGATAAAACAATTTGAAAACAGGTTGTCTTGAAAGAGATTGAAAGAACCATCATATTTCTGTATGTTTGTGTGTTCATTGGTTTATTAGCTAACTACTGGAAAAGGTTAAATGTAAAAGTCCAAATGTCTAAATATACAGATATGCAGTAAACTGTCTTATTAAACTTAGACCCATTTATTCAAAAAGATATGATTTAACCATTAACACAAAAAACATAAACATTCATTTGTATATGTGTATATGCATGTATTTATGTCCAAAATGATTTTTCAAGTACATAAACTGCAATGTAAAACAATATATATAATATTCTCTGTGTTTTGAAAATGTATTAACTATTTAAAAGTGTATAAAATAATTTTAACTATTTGTAATATGTTTATTCCAATATAATCTCTATTAATTATCCTAAATGATTAATGTTGAATTGTTTAAAAAGTTTTTCTTTCCAACATCAGTTGAGAAAATTATGGTAAATTATGTAAATGTTTATTATGATTGAATTATCCAATTTCAATTTAATTTGTAGTTATTATATCAATTCTCGTGCACTTCCTTTTTTGAGTACTTACCAAGTGCCAAGAATTTTATACAGTTTTCACATATAATATCTTATTTAATTCAAACAAGAGCAATGCTTTTTCTATTATTATTACTTCCATTTTACAGATGAGAAAATTAAGAGATGGAGAATCTGAGAAATTTGCTGATCAAACAAGTCATTGAGTCAATAATAGAATTTGATTGTTCATGTTCTTAACCCACCAGTAGCTACATTTCTACCACGTTTTAACCTGATTGTTTGAGACTGTCAACGTTTTGTTTTGCTTTGCTTTTTTATTTCTCTTATTTTAGTTAACCTCTTGTTTGTTGAGCTATCAAAAACTATCTGGAACCAGAAGCTGGGATACTTCCCAAATTAAGGCAGAAGTAGCAGGCTGCAAATACATGCTTTTTCCCCTTATTTACAAATTATTCAGCAATTATATTACTATTTACATCTTTTAAAGATTTCTCTTGACATTTATGTATTACAGTTCACCATGAAGGAGATGAAGAAATAGCTGATGCACTCATTTCATTTTATTCATGTTCATATTTCTCAATAATTTCTTTTTTTTAACATATTTTTTATTTTAAAATTGTGGGGTACAGTTAAGGGTTAGGTATACAAGTATGCATCATTCAGGCATCCTTGTTGAAAAAGGGTGTCCCCCATCCCCAGACAGATATTGAATACCATTTATCCCACCACACTCCCATCAGCAGTGTAGAAGTGTTCCCTTTTCACCACATCCTCTCCAGCATCTGTTATTTTTTGATAATGGCCATTCTGACTAGAGTTAGGTGATATCTCAGTGTAGTTTTAATTTGCATCTCCTTGACGATTAGTGAGGTTGAACATTTCTTCATGTGTCTGTTGGCCACTTTATGTCTTCTTTAGAGAAGTGTCTGTTCATATCTTTTGCCCACTTTGTAATGGGGTTGTTTGTTTTTTTCTTTTCAGCACGTTTGACTTCCTTGTAGATCCAAGATGTTAGGTCTTTGTCAGACCTGGAGTAGGGAAATAATTATTCCCAGTCTGTGGGTTGTCTCCCTGCTCTTTTGATGGTTTCTTTGACTTTGCAGAAGCTTGTCAGGTTAATGAGGTCCCACTTGTCTATCTTATCTCTTATGATCTGTGCAATTTGGGTTTTGTTCAGGAATTGGATGCCAGTTCCAATTTCCATAAGGGTGTGTCCAGCATTTTCTAAGGTTCTTATAGTTTGAGGTTTTATATTTAGATCTCTGATCCATTTAGAGTTAATTTTTGTGTATGGGATAGGTAGGGGTCTTGTTTGAATCTTCTGCATGTGGTCAGTCAGTTTTCCCAGCACCATTTACTGAATAGGTTCTCCTCTCCCCAGTAGTAGGTGGTGGAGGCTTTGTTGAAGATGAGTTGGTTAAAAAATTGAGGTTTGGCTTCTGGAATCTCAATTCTATTCCATTGGTCCATATGCCTGCTCCTGTACCAATACCAAGCTGTTTTGATTATTGTAGCTTTTTTTTTTTTTTTGAGATGGATTCTCACTCTGTCACCTAGATTGGAGGGCAGTGGTCGCTCCCGAACACTGCAGGCTCGACCTGCTGGGATCCAGTGATCCTTCTGCCTCAGCCTTCCAAGTAGCTGGAACTACAGGCATGCGCTACCATGTCCGGCTAATTTTTTGATTTATTGTAGAGATGAGGTCTCGCCAAGTTGTCCAGGGGCTCCTGAACCCACGGGCTAAGGCAATCTGTGCACCTCAGCCTCCCAAAGCACGGGATTACAGGCTGAGCCACCAAGCCTGGCTGATTATTGATTATTGTAGCTTTATAGTAAAGTTTGAAGTCTGGTAATGTGATACCCCCTGGTTTTTTTTTGTTTTTTTTTTTTGCTGAGGATTGTTCTGGCTATTCTTGGTCATTTGTGTTTCCATAGGAATTCCTGTATTGTTTTTTCAAGCTCTGAGAAGAATGTTACTGGTAATTTGATGGGTATTGCATTAAATCTGTAGATTGTATTAGATAAGATGGACATCTTCACAATGTTGATTCTTCCAGTCCATGAGATTAGGATATTTTACCACTTGTTTGTGTCATCTTTGACTTCTTTGAGCAGTGTTTTGATGTTTTCATTGTAAAGGTCTTTCACGTCTCTGGTTAGGAAGATGCCAAGGTATTTCATTTTTTGTGGCTATTGTGAATGGGATTGTGTTTTTAATTTGGGTTTCTGTTGTTTATTATTGGTATAAAGAAATGCGATTGTCTTTTGCACATTTATTTTATACCCTGAGATTTTGCCAAAGTCCTTTATCAGTGCAAGGAGGATTTAGACAGATTCTCCTGGGTTTGCAAGCTATACAATCATGTCGTCTATAAAGAGAGATAACTTGATTTCCTCTTTTCCTCTTTGGATACAGCTGATCGCCTTCTCATTTCTGATTGCTCTAGCCAGGACTTCCAATACTATGTTGAACAGGAGGGGAGAGAGTGATATCCTTGTCTTGTTTCAGTTTTCAGGGGAAATGTTCCAATTTATATCTTTTTAGGAGTATGATAACTGTGGGTTTCTCATAGTTGGCTTTTAATATTTTGAGGTATGTTCCATGTATGCCTAGATGTTCAAGGGTTTTTATCAAGAAGAGGTGCTGGATTTTATCAAAAGCTTTTTTTGTATCTAATGATATAATCATGTGGTTTTTGTTCTGACATTTGTTGATGTATTTAATTACATTTATTGTCTTGCAAACATTGAACCATGCTTGTGTCCCAGGATGAAGCCTACTTGGTCATGACAGATGATTTTTGAGCTGTATTGTTGAATCCGGTTTGCTAGGATCTTGTTGAGAATTTTGGCATCTATGTACATCAAAGATATTGGCCTGTAGTTCTCTTTTTTGTTGGGTCTTTACCTGACTTGGGTATCAATGTGATATTAGCTTCATAAAATGATTTGGGGAGAGTTCCATCTTTCTCAATCACCTGGAATACTTTCAGTAGGATTGGTATCAGCTTCTCCTTAAATGTCTTATAGAATTCTGTTGGAAAGCCATCTGGTTCAGGTTTTTTTTTGGAGGTAGTTTTCTTATTACATAGTCAATTTCCTTGACTGTTATTGGTCTTTTTAGGGTCTCAATTTCTTCTTGTTTCAATCTAGGCAGGTGGTGTGATGTCAGAAAGTCTTCTATTTTCTTAAGGTTTTCAAGTCTGTTTCCATGCCAGTGTACATAGTAGTCCCTAATGATCTTTTGTATTTCTTCCAGGTCAGATGTGACTTCATCTTTTGTGTTTCTGATTGTTTATTTGGGCTTTTTCTCTTTTTCTTGGTCAGTCTAGCTAGGGGACCATAGATCTTTTTTATCCTTTCAAAGAACCAGTTTTTTGTTTCATTGATTTTTTTGTATTATCTTTTTGTCTTCTGTGTCCCAGTTTAGGGTTCTTATTTTGGTGATCTGGATTCTTCTGCTGAAGTTAGGTTTTTGGTGGTCTTGCTTTTCCAGCTTCCTAAGATAACTCGTTAGGCTGTTAATTTGTGATCCTTCCATTTTCTTCATGTGCATTTATAGAGATATGACTTCCCCTCTTACTACAGCTTTCATGACTTCCCAGAGATTTTTGTAAGATGTTTCTTCATTTTCAATTATTTCCAGGTATCCTTTAATCTCTGTTTTGATTTCATCATTGACCCAGGAGTTGTTTAGCATCATGCTATTTAGTGTACATATCTTTGTGGGTTTGGCAGGAACCTTGTTGTTATTGATGTTTATTTTTATTCCACTGTGGTCTGAGAATAGGCATGGCAAATTTTCCATCTTTTGCAATTTGTTTATGCTTGACTTATGGCCAAGGATGTGGTCAATCTTAGAGTATGTTCCATGCAGTGTTGAGTAGAATGTATATTCTGTGGTCATTGGGTGGTGTTCTGTAGGTATCAATTAAGTTCATTTGGTCAAGAGTCACATTGAGGTTCCGGATCTCATTGCTGATTTTTTGTCCTGATGATCTGTCTAGAGTTGTGAGTGGAGTATTAAAGTCCCCAGGTATGACAGTATTAGAGTCAATATCTTTTTTGAGTTTTCCTAGAAGCTGCTTTATGAAAATTGGCACTCCTGTGTTGGGTACATATATGTTTAAGATTGATATTTCTTGTTGGTGGAGTGAACCTTTCATCATTATGTAGTGGCCTTCTGTATCTTTTTAAATTTTTGATAGCTTAAATGGAATTTTGTCTGAAATTAGGATCACGACTCCTTTCTTTTGTGTTCCATTCACTTGAAAATTTGTTTCCTATCCTCTTACTTTGAGTCTGCAGTGTCCTTTCTAGTGAGATGGGTCTCTTGATGGCAATATATTGTTGTCTGGTGATATTTTATCCATTTTTCCATTCTATGTCTTTTCAGTGGTGCATTTAGTCCATGCACATTCAGGCTAATTATTGAAATGTGAGAGTTGATCCCTATTATGAGGTTCTTATAGAGTTGTTGTTGTTCCTATTTGTTTGTTGTCATTCTTTTGGTTTTTGAGTTGGTTCATGTGTGTTTTTAATCTCTTTCCTGTACTCTTGTGAAGAAAGTTGATATTCTTTTTTCCTTTTCCTCTGTGTTTAGTACTTTTTTAAGTGTTTCTTGTAGAGGTGGTTTGGTTGTGGTGTAAGTTCTTAGGGCTTGGATAACTGGGAAAGATTTTAATTCTCCCTCACTGATGAAGCTTAGCTTGCCTGGGTAGGTTATTCTTGGTTGAAATTGTTTCTCTTTTAGAACTTTGAAGATAGGACTCCAAGCTTTCCTAGCCTGCAGGGTTTCTGTAGATAAATCTGCTGCTATTCTAATTGGTCTTCCATGGTAGGTGACCTGGCCTTTTTCTGTTGCTGCCTTTAGAATTTTTTCTTTTATATTTACTTTGTTTAGGTGAATTGTTATGTGTCTGGGAGTTAGTCTTCTCATTTGTTGTCTTGCAGGGTTCTCTGATTCTCTTGTGCTTGAACTTTCACATCACTGATGAGATGAAGGAAGTTTTCTTCAATAAAGTTTGTTCCAGAGTGGCCTCTGTCTCTCTTTCTCTTTCAGGAAGTCCAATTACTCTTAGGTTCAGTCTCTTGAAGTAATCACTCATCTCTTGAAGGTTTTGTTCTTTTTTTAAAGCTTCTTTTCTATGTTTTTGACAGTTTTTTTTTGTCCTCAAGCTCTGAGATTCTTTCTTCTGCTTGGCTAATTCTGCTTTCCATGCTTATCAGTTTGTTATTTATTTCATTTACAGTATTCTTTACTACTGTTATCTCAGTTATCAACTCCTTCCTAGTTTCTTCTTATCTCTCCTCTATTTTTTTTAAATCTCTCCAATAATGTCTTGATATCTAAGTTTATAGTTTCAGACCAGTCATTCTGAGGACTTTTCATTGTTTGCATTCTGAAGTCAGTTTTCTCAGTGTCTGCTCTCCCAGGGGTCTGGGTGAGACCCATATTCTTCTTTTGGTTTTTCTTCATTTGTGTAGATTTTTCTCTTTACTCTTTCCCTTCCCTTCTTTAATTGTTTTTTAAGGAAGGTGGAGTTGCTTTTACTTCTTTTGTTCAATCTCCTGTTCTTCCTTATGAGGGTCCTTTGGTTTTGTTCACTTTTGAGGCTGGACCTTGGATTGGGGGCTGCACTTTATGCAGTTTGGATGTTTAATTGAGGGGAAAGTTGTGTTTAAGAATCTATCTGCAGATCCCAGTATCCACCAACAGATGTATGAGCACACTGGAACCCATTTCCCACTGCCTTACAATCTCTTTGTGCTGCTGGGTTTAGGTTCACTTCCTGGAACAAAAGGATGTACAAAAAAGGAAAATATTGGAAGAAGGGGGGATCAAGAGGAAGTTAGAGAGAGAGAAGAGTGATAGGGAAAACAGATATACATACTAACTAATGAATGAAAAAGAGACACTATGCCATAAAAGAGTGAAAAACAGATACACAAACAAAATTCCCTAAAGCATACTGGTAATCACACAAAGACAATGCAGTAAAATCATGCCTTTTGAAATATTTTTCCCCAACACAAACAGGTAGTCTAAATCAAAAAGAAAACAAAAGTGAGCAAAACAAACAATCAAAACAGTAAAATCAAAATAAGAAACTGGACTAGCTCTGGAATCCTGAGTGTCTAAAGTTGGTTCCCTTGGCTTGCTGCCTGAGTGGTCTGTGACAGAACTGAGTTGGCTGTATCTGATTCAGTGTAGCAGAAGGCCTTTTGTCTCCTGTTTAGCAATGTTACCTTAGAAACCAAAATGGAGGCTGCTCATAGATGGGTGGAACAATGCAAATCTCTGCCTGGAAAATTGCCGAGGTGGGCAGTTCCTATTTTGTGGATCCTTTCTCTCCACCTGTCCTTTCTGTCCACTCCTCTGGATCTGTAGGCAATCCATTATGGCAGGCTGTGGTGGTATGTCTCTAGCATCAGGCACCAGGGATCAGTGACACAGTTGGGCACTGGATCTGTTGTGCCATCAATGGCCTGGGAGGGAGGAGGTAGCTGGAAATTCCCACTTCTGGTGCTGAGAGCTGAGAACAGCTCATCAGCATCACCTTAAGATATACTGTTCCTACCATGGGTTCCCATGCTGGGAGCCTCAGAGCAGGAACCGGAGCTCCAAAGGGTTGGTGGTGAGTGGTGACAGCAGTTTTGGGCCCAGCACAGGGCACTTCAGTCAGGAATGGAGCTGGTATCTCTGAGGGGTGGGTGCCTAGAGCCTCCCTGGGTGATAGCGGCTTGAAATAGGGCTGGGTGGGGACAAAGAACCCAGGGCGGGGAGCTGGAACTCTGAGGAGCAAGCACTGGGCTGCTGGGCTGGGCGCCCAGTCAGAGAGGGAGCTGGCAGCAGCTGAGTGCCAGGTGGATCAGTATAACCAGCAAGAGAACCCAGATCTCCACAAAACAGTATGCAAGGGCCTCACCAGGTGGCAGCCAGCAGCTTGGGGTCAGGTGAAATGTTATAGCTGGGGAGGGAGCAGGGATCTCCACATGACCAGGGCCTGGGACCACCTATGGTGGAGCAACAGCAGCCAAGGGGCCACAATAGCCGGTCTTGCATCAGACTGAGGGCTCCAGGCCTCAGACCGGTGCAGCTGGCAGTGGGCTTGGGAGTAGGGGAAGGAAAGTACAAGTCTTTTTGGGAACTCACTTTCAGAGAATCTCACAGTCCCATCTACGCCATCGCCATCTTACCGTAACCTCAGTCAATTTCTAAGCAATTTTATACCTTACAGCATTTGTCATTATTCAAATGATTCCTAGTTCTTTGAATTTTTCCTTAAATTTGACAAACTCCTGCATTCAGCCATGAGATGGACTACCAAATTAAAGCTAGAACTTTAGGTAGTTCACAAATGTTGGTCAAACTAAAAATTGTATTACAGAATCTAGCATATTGTTACTTAAAATTAAATTATGAAAAAAATGTGTGAGCAAAATATTTTGATTCAGTTGCATACATGAGTCAAAACTTTCAGAAAGGAGTTGTGAAATTTTGGTAAGCACAGGGTGGAGCTAATTATCAATCTATCTAAAGGTTTGTGTCTTGTAGTTGGGCAAGATTTGAAAATTTTGATTTTATTCAAAACAAAATTTCACCTATTTGATTTAAAAATTTTGTCAACTGTAAATTATAGAAATTCTCTATTATTAAAGGAAATACATGTGTGGGAGGACCACAATTTTTGTTAAAGTAATTGTTTCTGCTGGTGTCAGATTTAGAGAAAACTAAAAACGCTTACATATTGGAATATAATGTGCAATTCTCATTGCTAGAAATGCTTGTGTTTTATCTACAGCATTGCCTGTATAAAAATATATTATTGTAAATTTGTTTATATATGAAAGGAGATGGAAAATCTACCATCAAAAATATTGGTGTAACTGACTTCCATGAGGACTATCTAATATTTATATAATATTCTTATACTAATAGATGAACATGATGAAAGGTTTAGGCTGTATAGTTACAAATTTGATTATTGACATTAGGCTATAATTACGGCCATATATTCCACTTATCAATCTTGAATGTATATTGTATTCAAAATATTATAGTATCTCAGTATTGTGGTTGTTGAATGCTAATATTTGACAGATTGTCATTGAAAGCAAAAACTGTTTGATAGGTTTTTATTCCTTCTGTGAAATTGACTAGCTATTCATGTATTATAGGAAGGAAGAATAAGAAAAAACTCTAATAAGAAAAAATGTAATTTATTTTCTTATGCGAATATTTAACATGATCAATGTATATTTTATGAACTATAAAATGATAATAGTGGTGAAGACAAGAAGAACATTTCAGTGTGCACTTTGGAGAAAAAAATATGTTTCTTCTGTGATGGGTAAAGAAAATAAGTGAAGGTTGATTTCCAAATTTCTGTCATCTATAACTGAGTAGATGGCAGTTCATATATTGGGATGGAAAAGACTGAATTAGTTGTGTGAATGGAATTGGTATCTAGAATTCAGACAGATCATTTAAAAGGTCCATGAGAAATCAGTCAAAAATGCAAATAATATGACTGTTTATATGAATTAAAATTTCATAAGAAAGTTGTTTTTTAATTTTTTTCCTAGAGATAAAAGTTTGGTGTCATCAGCAGAAATAAGGTATATAAAATAACAAGAAGATATAAATTTGAAGAGTTCCAAATTTAAATATATATATATA
>NW_007247378.1:1374964-1379809 GCF_000164805.1 Carlito syrichta
CGTGTGTGTGTGTATATATATATATATATATATATATATATATATATATATATATATATATTTCACAGGGTTAAATTCGAGGAATTACATTATGCAAAAGAGGCACTTATAGAGGAGGCAGTAAAGAAACTTCCAGAGAAGCAAGTGGAAAATCAAGTGTCTGGAAACATCCCCTGGGCTCAACTTTGTTTTCAGTCCCTGGTTGTGGGGAACACATCCAACACTAGCATCCTACCTGTAACATAATCTGCATGCCTTTCACAAAGGGAATGCATCCAACACTACCTGTAATGTAATCTGCATGCCTTTTACAAGGTCTCCTCAGATGCTACAGAATATCAACTACTCCTTACATTAAACAGGTCAGAAGTGTAAGCATTATTGCACCCAGGGTAATACACAGCTGACTCATAGATGCTTCAGCTTCCATCTTTCAGGCTGACAGTTCTGGGAAGCATTGGGCACACTTCACAGAGATGCCAGCAAAACTGAGCTAGTATTGCTGACTGTAGAGAAATCCTTAATAGACCCTTACATGGCTTTCTTTTCTCTCCTGCTTCTTTATTTTTCTTCCTTCAGTTTTGCCCTTTGAAAACCACCTCCTTCATAAACAGCCTTTATAAAATCCCTTGTCTCAACATACACTTTCAGCAGAACCCATGCTAAAGCTGCATCCCCAAAGATAAGAAAGCTTTGCAAATGAGGGAGTGTGATCAATTGTCTTAAAGGCTACTAAGAGGTCAAATAAGATGAGCTGATGAACTGATCACTAATTTTTTTTTTTTTTTGAGTTGGAGTCTCACACTGTTGCCCAGATTGGAGTTCAGTGACCACTCCCGGCCATGACAGCTTCCATCTGCTGGGCTCCCGCGATCCTTCCGCCTCAGCCTTCTGAGTAGCGGGCATTACAGGCATGCTCTACTACGCCCGGCTGATTTTTTGATTTATTGTAGAGATGAGGTCTCTCCAAGTTGCCCAGGCAGCTCTCCAACCCGCTGGCTCAAGCAATCCACTCACCTCAGCCTCTCAAAGCACGGGATTATAGGCTAAGCCACCGAGCCCGGCTCTGATCACTAATTTTATGAACATGATGGACTTGATGACTTTTAAAGAATAATCAGAATGGAAATCCAAATTTTAATGCATTGTGGTTTAATTCTAAACCCTGAGAACGTGTGATGCCTGTGTAAACAATTCTATCAAATATTTAATCATAAAGAATAGCAGACAATTGAAGCCATGATAGGAGAGTTAGAGGAAGATATGATGTCATGAGTCATTATTTTATTTTAAAATGAAGATATTGAAACAATTTCGTTTGTTTTCTGTACTGTGGTAACAAATTATCACAAACATAGTGACTTAAAGCAACACATTGTCTTATAGTTTTGTACATTAGCTATCTATTATGGATCTCACTGGGTTAAAATCAAGGTGTTGGGCAGAGATGTGTTTCTTCTATTGGCTGTAAGGGTTGATCTATTCATGTACCTTGTCCAGTTTCTCCACCATCAAAGCCAGCAATTGTAGTTGAGTCTTCTCACTGCATTACTCTGATTTTCTCTTTTCCTCCATCTGAACTTAAATCTCTTGTGATTACATTAGGCACAGTGAAGAGCAAACTAATTCCATCTCCAACAATAATTAATTCTCCTTTTTCATGTAGCCTAACATATTGATAGGTTCTAGGAATTAGGAAGGTATATTTGTGGTCCTTGGAGGATCATTTTTCTCTTCCACAATGATTAACCACCTTTTTTTCCTCCCAATTAACAGAATGATTCTCCTAAAAATTTTTAACAAAATGTAAAATATTTCCATATTTTGTCTAGGCTTTCTTTTATTTACAAATATTTCAAATTGTGCTCTCTTTGTTACTACTTTCAGATATAATTTTCTTCTAAATTAAAGCAATGTAATCAAATAATGAGTAATATAATATCAACATACCAGGTCTTATGTTAAATTATTATTAGTGGCCAGAAATAGAGTGTTGAAGGGTTTACAGATAAAGCACTGTCTGAATAGAAAGCATTTGACTAAATACTGACTTTATATGAATAAACTTCTCTGGATAATATTCTTTAACAAGATTGAGTATACATATATTCATTTTTGAGAAGAGTATTTTTTGACTAAGATACTAATGCATACCATGAGAAATTGTACAAATCTGTACACAGCATTTTTGTTGTCATAATGATTAGAAGATGCTATTAAAAAATGTAAAAGAACCTAAAAACACAGGATGCTCAGGAAAGTCCTTCACAACGAAGGGTATTTCAAATGTCCCATTCAAGACATAAATCAAAAGGAGTTGATTACCTGTAAGTTATTTTAAATAAACATCTATATGACAGAGCCCAAATGATTGAGGAGAATATTATTGAAGAGGAATTTAAATATATTAAATATCTATTATCTCGAATGTATTAAATAATTTATTTCACATATTTTGCTTTCTTAATATGTTAGAAACCTCCACCATATTTTTGTTTAGGATATGTTTAAGGCACTCTGAAATAACTGTAATATAAAAAAAGATAAAAGTTACTGTTATTAGCACATATTATCAAGTGAAGTGAGCCTTTTAAAATTTAGAGATTGTCCTAAATTTCATTAATATGTTTTTAAATTTTTGGTTTTATGTCCATTCTACAAGTTAAAAAACATATACAGTACAATGATAAGGAATCTAAGTTATTAAAATTACAATTTGAAATTGTACGCATATTTTTGAGTTGTTGGTTATTGTTGCCACCTGATGCTGTTTGGATATCTGCTACCTCTCTACAGCCTCGTGAATCATGGTTACTTTTCAAATCTTTGTCCACCTTGCCTATAGAAGAATCTGCACTCCAAGTTTCTTTATGGGACTTGATACTGAATATTTCTCTCAGATCTGGAGAGATTTTAATATAGGTGATATGTTTTATGTGATAATTTGTCACTGCTCTGTTCTCTATCATAATCACTGCATTTATAATAAGCCCTGTTTCCAAGAATAACATATGTTCTCATTTTCTTCATTTCCTTTGTAATTTGTCTTGGTATGATTTCGCTGTTTCTCTTTTTCTCTTATAGTTTTTTCTTCTTACCATATACAAATAAATCTCATTGAAAGTATATATTGTAGACATATGTTTTATTATAGTTTTCATCACTGTACTTTGTCCTTTCTTTTTTTCAAAATCTCTTCAATGAATACCTCTTAATTTCTCTAAATTGCAAAGTGTTTCATGATAGATGGATGAAAGCTTTGGACTACTTCATTATCATTACATGAGGGGGACTCAAAAGAACACTGAATTATCTTTTGAAGGGCAGGCTCTTTGTAGTACATGTGAAATTTGTTTCTCTGGATCATATGGTCAACTAATGTTTTTACCCGGAAGTTTTGAGAAGGTTATGTCATGATTTGCTGCAGAAACACCTTGAGTTGTGGCAGACAGGTGACTGGTTTTTTCCATCAACACAATGCACCTGTTCACATCAGACTGAGTGTTCAGCTATTTTTCACCAAAAATAGCATGGACTCTATGCCCTACCCTCTGTATTCACGGGATCTTGTTCTGAGTGACTTTTTTTTTCCAATGAAAAAAATTCTCAGAAGAAAATATTTTGCTAACATGAAAGAGTTAAAGCAAAAAATGACAGAAGCAATAAAGGCATCAAAATTGACGAGTTCAAAAACTGTTTTGAGCAATGGAAAAAGCATTTTGATAAGTGTATTATTTCAAAAAGAGTGCTTTGAAGATCACCAAACTTTAAACATGCAAGAATGAATACACAGTTTTTAATAAATAAATTCTGCTTTTTTGGATCCCTCTTTATATCTTTCATTTTCTTTATGCAAAAAATCAGCATAACTATTTTATTATGAACTAATTTTATTTTGTCATATACATATAACTATGGTGTTACTGTCATTGTTTTTAAAATTTTATTATATCATATAGATATGGGGTACAAGTAAGGATTAAGTACACAAGTAGACTGCATTCACAAGAATCACAAAATGCTGCTCAAATAAGTCTTTTAAATTTACTCTGTAACGGATCATATGTTTTGAGAAATAAATGAGATAAAAGAGATAAACTGTTTCAAGTACCTCATTTAATCGATGTAGGAATTATCTCAATATACACTTTAGAAATTAAGATTAAGATTTGGCTTTAGGGCCAGGCATAGTGGCTCAACCTGTAATCTAAGATCTTTGGGAGGCTGAGGTGAGAGGATTGTCTGAGCCCAAGGGGTGGGGTGGGGGAGGGTTCAAGACCAACCAGGGCATCTTGGTGAGACCTTGTCTCTACAATAAATCAAAAAATAAGCCAGGCATGGTAGCACATGCCTGTAGTTGCAGCTACTTGGAAGGCTGAGTTGGAAGTATTGCCTAAGCCCAGTAGGTCGAGGCTACAGTGGTCGTGAGCATGCCACTGCACTCCAGCCTGGCCTACATAGTGAGACTCCAACTCAAAAAAAAAAGATTTGACTTTGGCTTCTAAAATCCTGTTAGAACATTAACTCAGTCACTTATTAGGTCTATTCTTGAACTATCAATCACTTTCACATTAGTTTATTCATAATAAAACTTTGATATTTTTGAGTTATTGTTGATGGCTATCCTGATTGGAGTTAAGTGGTATCTCAGTGTGGTTTTAATTTGCATTTCTTTGATGATTAGTGAGGCAGAGCATTTTTTCATGTATCTGTTGGCTGCTCATATGTCTTCTTTTGAGAAGTGTCTATTCATATCTTTTTCCCACTTTTTAATAGAGCTGTTTGTTCTTTTCTTTTCTTTTCTTTTTTTTTTGAGTTGGAGTCTCACTCTGTCACCCAGACTGG
>NW_007247378.1:1380006-1385058 GCF_000164805.1 Carlito syrichta
GGCTCAGGCAATTCACTCACCTCAGCCTCCCAAAGGCGGGAGATTACAGGCTGAGCCACCGAGCCCAGCTTGTTCTTTTCTTTTCAGCATGTCTGAGTTTCTTGTTGATCCTAGATGCTAGTCCTTTGTCAGATATACAGTTGACAAATATTTTTCCCATTCTGCGGGCTGTCTCCCCCAGCTCTCGGTAGTTTCTTTTGCTTTGCAAGGTCTCATTTATCTACCTTATCTCTTATGGCATGGGCATTTGGGATTTTTATTAGAAATTCATTGCCAGTTACAATTTCCTTAAAGGTGTCTCCTGCATATCCTAAGGTTCTTATAGCTTGAGGTTTTATGTTTAGGGCTTTGATCCATATAGAATTGATTTTTGTGTATGAGTATAGGTAAGGGTCTTGTTTTAATCTTCTGCATGTGGTCAGCCTGCTTTCCCAGCACCATTTACTGATTAAGTTTTGCTCTCCTAGTGGTTGTTAGTGGAGGCTTTGTCAAAGATGAGTTGGTTGAGAAATTGAGGTTTTGCTTTCAGAATCTCTCTCCTGTTCCATTGGTCTATATACCTGTTCTTGTACAATACCAGGCTGTTTTGATTACTGTAGCCTTATAATAAAGTTTGAAGTATGGAAGTGTGATAACTCCCACTTTGTTTATTTTGCTGAGGATTGTTTTGACTATTCATAGTTGCTTATGTTTCCATATGAATTTCTGTATTGTCATTTCTAGGTCAGAGAAAAATGATACAGATGCTGGAGAGAATGCAGGGAAAAGGGAACACTTCTACACTGTCATGAGAGTGTAAATTAGTGTAAAACAGTGTGGCAATTCCTAAAAGATCTAAAATTCAACCTTTCAAATGAACCAGTAATCTCCCTTCTGGGACTATACCCAGAGGAACTCAAATCACTCTATGAAAAAGATACCTGCACACACATGTTTATTGCAGCATTATTCACAATAGTAAAAACATGAAACTAACCAAGCTGCCTATTGAAACTAGACTGAATTTTTAAAATGTGGTACATATGCACAATGGAATATTATGTAGCCATAAAGAAGGGCAAAATTATGAACTCGCAGCAATTTGTATGGATTTAGAGTCTATAATACTCAGTGACCTGTCACAGAAACAAAGAACAGAGTACCACATGTTCTCATTCATAAGTGGACCCTAAACAATTATCATAATACAACAAGAAATGTATTGACAGTAGTGAGAAACTGCCACAGGGATAGGGAGGGTATACTTCATCACTAAGGGTACCAGATCTCTAATCAAGTGGAATGGGGACCAAAATGAGGCCCAATCTTTACCTGTACAATGATCATTTGTATACCTAACCCTGAATTTTACCCCACATCTTAAAAATAAAAATTTTTTAAAATTGGATATTATTAAATTATTTGTAAATTCAAGATAGAGAAATAAATAAAATAATTTATACAAAGATTCAGACACAATGCCTAATATTATCTAAGTATATATAAATATCATTATTATAATTATTAATTGATAACAAAATCACGAATAGTTACTTTATAATACATAAAATTGCTTTGAGTTATTATAGAATTTTTTGTAATATAAGAATCACAAATATCAATTTAAGATTACCAAGAAAAAACATTTTTCTCTAAAGAGGCAAAAAAAAAAAAGATTATGGAAATAAAATTATAATTCTAAAGAAAAGATGTTTCAAAATTCATTATTTGGATAGATGATTAAAATTAATTTAGGACAAATTTTTGTCCAATTTTTCTTATGTAGAAAGGGTAAACAAGTTTAAGAATGAATATTTCAGGCAGTACTTTGATTAGTAATATTTCAAGAGTACTTTTTTATTGTTTTCTGATTAAAGGTATTAGTTCAGTTGCTTTCTTCAATAGTACTTCAAAATGGACACAGAGAAAATAATTTATAAAAATTAAGCAATCTCTAGAAAGAAAAATCTAGTATATAATTATATTGCATACTGGTGGTGACCAAAAAAGTCACATTGTTCTTGCTGTTTGTATAATGTTAATTAACATGAACTCAATAGATAATTAATTAGGAAGAAACTTAAAAAGAAATAAATAGAATGCTGAAGAAGCTAAGACTTCTTCAAGATCTGATTTTAGGTTTTAAATTAAATACAAATTAATTTTTAATTAAACTGTAAAAATAAAAATTCACAATGAATTTTTAATTTATGAATAACACAATATTAAGAATGCATCAACTACTAAGATTTATATTATATAATGGTATCACTTCAAAATTAATCTGAATCATAAATTTGAAGGTATGTGTTCAACTATAATTTTGGCCTTTCCTCTATTAATTTTGTTTAGTGATGGAAGCACACTTTAGATAACCACATGTCTAGTTAAATCATATGTATAAATTAAACATCATCTTGAAATATAAACCAATGCTATAGCTAACAAACATGTAAGCTTTGTGAGGAAGGAAAAATTTAATTAAGAATTTAAAAAATTATATTGTTTATGAGACTACACTTTGTGAAAGTTTATATACTAATTTCAGTTAAATCAAGACTTCATACATTTAGGTACTATAATCTTCACTAAATTTTCTTTGTGTTAATAAGGATTATAACATTATCCACATTCACAATATACCAGAATTTGCAGACCTCAAGTATTTGTACTTAAATATAAAAAAGTAAGAAATAAAACAGCAAATTTTATTACTAAAGATGATGATAGTCAAACATGCCAAAATTAAATTAAAGTAGCTTCTATCATGCCTTGATACATTAGCCATGACGTTTATGTTAGAAGCAAAAAATATATTTTTGGAATTAGTGCAAGAAAAAATAACTTTATGAAATTTTATCTGAAAAAATAAGGTTCCAGTTCATTGATGCTATACTATTTTCTATGTGAGTAAATACTCACATAAGGCAATAAATTGTGTCAAATTATATAGGCAAAAGCAAATGAGACAAAGTAGATATGGATAGTGATCTGATCTCAATTTTTAGGCTAGAATTTAAAAACCAGCCTTCTATTCTACTTTTTTATCTGTTAAACATTTCAGTGAAAATACTAATTTTGCCAGTGTTTACATAAACAAACCATGCTTCCAAAGCTATAAACCTGATCAAAATAATAAAGAGTGCAGACTGTGAATAAAATGAAAATTTTTATATGGAAACAAAATTGTATACATATTATATATTTAGAAAAACTTGGGGCAATAAGTTATTTAGATGTCTATTGAATATTTTGTTTGGGTTGTATGTATATGTGTGTGCCTTTGTGTGTGTCATAAACTCAACTAAGTTTGCACAACAAATAAATAAATAATATAGGAGTGTTTAATGGGCAGGATACTGAGGGGGGCATTGACACTTTTCTATAGACAAGGACTTACAGGTAATAGTTCTGTACTTAGAAATATTTGCTTTACATATTTATTTTAATAGATGTGCAACTGTTGAGAAAAAAGCTATTCAAATTAAGCCAGTAGAGTAAAAAAAAAGCAGTGCCAACAATTAGCTTATATCTCATGTTTTTTCATTTCTTGTGAGATAGTAAATAAGAAAAAGATCTTCACCAAATCTTCATTTCTTACCTGTACAGCTTCTAATAATGTAAGTCTTACAGTATATAAGTGAGGAGTAAGAGAAAATAAAATAAATACTGTACCTTTCTTTTTTAAGAAAGATAAAGAGGAAAGACTGAGTTAGTTTATTAGTTTCACTTTTCTACCAATTGGTTGTTAATATAAATTACATATTTAATACTTGGTAATGTTTCCACTAAGTATAATATATAATCTATAAAAATTATTGATTATTCAACAATAATGCTTATTGTTTTCATATGTAGTAATACTTTACAAAAATGTCATCAATTGCACTTATACAAATTTTATATTTTTAAAATTTTACAATCCCACTTCCCCGCCCCCTCCTGGCAGTTTTCCACTACTGCCAATCCTTTTCTTATAATAATTGTTCAAGTTCTGCTTATGCGTGAGAACATGTAATACTCAGTTCTTTGTTTCTATGAAAGATCACTCAGTAATATAGACTCCAAGTCCATCCAGATTGCTGTGAAGTTCATGATTTGTTCTTTATGACTGTGCAATATCCCATCATGTATATGTACCACTTTTTTTTATCCAAACCTTTTTTGATGAGCAGCGTAGTTGGTACCATGTTCTTGCTACTGTGAACAATGCTGAACTAAACATGTGTAGGTATCATCTTTTTCATAAATGATTTGAATTCATCTGGTTATATTCCCAGTAGGGAGATAGTGAGGTCATATGGAAGATAATGAACATTTGTATACCTAACCCTAATTTATACCCTGCATTTTCAAAATAAAAAAATTGAAAGCTTCAATAAATAATTAGTAAATAAATAAAATTTTGCAAATAATGATTTCTTTAGTTTCTTTGTAAACTGTTTATATTTCTCATTATAAACACTGAAACATATTTACAAAAGAATTTGCATCTTATCCAAATCACCAAAATAGGAGCCCAAATATGGAACATGGAAGGCAAAAATATCACAGAAAACATCAACAAAACAAAACCCTGAAGAACTCAAATCACTCTATAAAAAAGATACCTGCACATGTATGTTTATCGCAGCATTGTTCACAATAGCAAGAACCTGGAATCAACCATACTGTCCATCCAAAGAGGACTGTATTAAAAAAATGTTATAGATATACAGGATGGAATACTACGCAGCCATAAAAAAAGAACAAAATTATGAACTTCGCAGCAACCTGGATGGAACTAGAGTGACCTCTCACAGAAATACTGAGTGACCTCTCACAGAAACAAAGATCTGAGTATCACATGTTCTCACTCACATAGTGGACCTTGAACATCCATGGTAATACTAAAAGAAAAGGATTGACAGTGGTGGGAAACTATGGGGGGGAGGGGAAGGGAGGTGGGATTAACAGTAGTCAATATCTATCTGGGAATGGGGAGACAACACTTATCAACAAGGGTGCCTGAACGAAGCATATTTGTATACCTAACCCTAAACTGTACCCCACAATATCAAAATAAAAAATATT
>NW_007247378.1:1385362-1400252 GCF_000164805.1 Carlito syrichta
CTTTCCAGCAAAATTCTACAAAATGTACAAGGAGGAGCTGATACCAATCCTATTGAAAGTATTCCAGGCAATTGAGAAAGATGGAATTCTCCCCAAATCATTTTACAAAGCAAACATCACACTTATACCAACCTGGGTAAAGAACCAACAAAAAAAGAGAACTACAGACCAATATCCCTTATGAACATAGATGCAAAAATCCTCAACAAGATTCTATCAAATCAGATCTAAAAACACATCTCAAAAATCATCCACCATGACCAAGTAGTTTTCATCCCCAGGATGCAAGGCTGGTTCAATGTTCGCAAGACTGTAAATGTAATTAAATACATCAAAAGATGCAAAAACAAGAACTACATGATTATCTCATTAGATGCAGAAATAGCTTTTGAGGCCAGGCTTGGTGGCTCAGCCTGCAATCCCACGCTTTGAGAGGTTGAGGTGAGTGGATTGCCTGAGCCCGCAGGTTCAAGACCTGCCTGAGCAACTAGCCGGGTGTGGTAGCACCCCCTGTAGTTCCAGCTACTTGGAAGACTGAGGCGGAAGGATCACTGGAGCCCAGCAGGTCGAGGCTGTGGTGGCCGGGAGCGGCCATGGCACTCCAGTCTGGGCGACAGAGTTAGACTCCAACTCAAAAAAAGAAAAAAGAAAAAAAAAAAAGAAATAGCTTTTGATAAAATCAATGATCCCTGCTTGATAAAAACCCTCAAACATGTCAGTATAGAAGGAAGATATCTCAAAATAGTTAGTGTCATCTACAAGAAGCCCACAGCTAGCATATTGCTAAATGAACAGAAACTGGAAACATTTCCCCTGAAAACTAGAACAAGACAAAGCTGCCCACTCTCACCCATCTTACTCAATATTGTGTTGTAAATCTTAGCTAGGGCAATTAGACAAGAGAAGGAAATCAGGGATATCTAAATAGGAAAAGAAGAAGTCAAGTTATCTCTCTTTGCTGATGATATGATCTTATACTTCAAAAATCCAAGAGAATCTGACAAAACCTGATTGCACTGATAAAGGACTTTGGCAAAGTCTTGGGGTACAAAATAAATATGCAAAAAACAGTTGTTTTTTTTAATACACCAACAATAAGCAGGCGGAGAACCAAAGAAAAAGCACAATCCTATTCACAATAGCCACACACAAAAATGATATATTTCAGCATCTTCCTAATCAGAGAAATGAAAGACTTTTACAATGACAACTACAAAACACTGCTCAAAGAAATCCATGGAGACACAAACAAATGGAAAAATATTCCATGCTCAAGGATAGGAAGAATCAATATTGTTAAGATGTCCATCTTACCAAAGGCAATTTACAGATTAAATGCAATACCCATTAAATTATTAACATTATTCTTCTCAGACCTGGAAATGACAATATAGAAATTCCTATGGAAACATAAATGACCACAAATAGCCAAAACAATCCTTAGCAAAAGACACAAAGCAGGAGGTATCAAATTTCCAGACTTCAAACTTTACTATAAGATCACAGTAAACAAAACAACCTGGTATTGGTACAAGAAAAGGCATATAGACCAATGGAACAGGATAGAGATTCCAGAAGCAAAGCTTCAGTTTCTCAACTAACTCATCTTTGACAAAGCCTCCACCAACAACCACTAGGGAGAGGAGAACCAATTCAGTAAACAGTACTGGGAAAACAGACTGTTCACATGCAGAAAATTGAAACAGGACCACCTACCTATCACCACACACACAAAAATTAACTCTAAATGGATCAAAGATCTAAATGTAAAACCTCAAACTAGAAGAAGCTTAGAAAACGCAGGAGACACCCTTATGGAAATTGGAATTGGCAACTAATTCCTGATCTGAACCTTAAGTGCCCATACCATAAGAAATAAGATAGACACGTGGGAACTCATCAAACTGATGAGCAAAGCAAAATAAACAGTCAAGAGAGCAGGGAGACAGCCCACAGAATGAGAAAAATTATCTGCCAACTGTATGTCTGACAAAGGCCTCACATCTAGGATCTATAAATGTGCCACACACAAAAAAAGTCCCATTAAAAAGTGGGTAAAAGACATGAACAGATACTTCTCAAAAGAAGATATATGGGCAGCCAATAGACACACGGAAAAGTGCTCAGCCTCACTAATCATCAGAGAATTGCAAATCAAAAACCACATTGAGATAACACTTAACCCCAGTAAGAATGGCCATCATTAGCAAAACAAACAACAACAGATACTGAGGAGGATGTGGAGAAAAGGAACACTTCCACATTGCTGGCTGGAATGCAAGCTAATGCAACCTCGTTGGAAGACATTGAAAGAACTAGAAATTGACCTTCCATATGACCCAGCAATCCCCTTATTGGGAATATACCTGAAGGATCTCAAGTCATTCTCCAAAAAAGATACCTGCACACTCATGTTTGTTGCAGCTCTATTCACAACAGCTAAAACATGGAACCAACAAAGCTGCCTTTCAAAGCTGGACTGGGTTTTTAAAATGTGGTATGTATAACAATGGAATATTATGCAGCCATAAAGAAAGACCAACATATGGACTTCACAGCAACTTGGATGGATTTAGTCTATCATACTCAGTGATCTATCACAGAAACAAAGAATAGGATAACATATGTTCTCACTTATAAGTAGACCTTGAACAATATAATACTATAAGAAAGGGATTGGTAGTAATGAGAAACTGCTAGGAAAGGGGAGGGTGGTATTGGCAGTTGAGGGAAACTGACAGGGGATGGAGGGGCTCACCTCATCAACAAGGGTATATGCATAATGATCATTTGTATACCTAGTCCTGAATTGTACCTCACATCTAAAAAAATTTACATATTAATGATGTGTATTTAATATATACTTATCCGTATGGTTTCAATATACTTTTCTTCAATAAAATTGATATATTAGTTAAAAATTGGTAGAATTATTAATAATATTAATTTTATTCTATTTGCTTATCTATATTTTGATTATTCTAACCTAAATAATTATGTGTTGCTTGTTTAGGAAAAAGAATAGTAGTGATTCATTTAAATTTAAAAATAAGATATAAGTTAATCAATCTCTAGGTATGTCTATAGACCTTTTCTAGAAACTGCTTATCATATGTAATAGGAAATGTTACCCAAAGTGGTTAGTGAATTTTTTTTTTTTTTTTTGAGTTGGAGTCTCACTCTGTCACCCACACTGGAGTGCAGTGGCCGCTCCCGGCCACCGCAGCCTCAACCTGCTGGGCTCTGGCAATCCTTCCACTTCAGCCTTCCAAGTAGCCGGAATTACAGGCATGCACTACCATGCCCGGCTGATTTTTTGATTTATTGTAGAGATGAAGTCTTGCTGCCCAGGCGGGTCTCGAACCCACGGGCTCAGGCAATCCACTCACCTCAACCTCCCAAAGGCATGGGATTACAGGCTGAGCCACCGAGCCCGGCTTAGTGAATTTTTGAAAGCACATATTTTCTTGTGACATATTCTATGTAAAATTATGTGTTGTATTTGTCATGTCCTACACCAATTATTTCCTTCACTATTATTTTTAAAATATCCTTGGATGAATGGAACTTGTATCACAATGTACTTAAAATATTTAATTAATGTGTTTGTCTATTATATATAACATACACATAGAAATATAAAACATACACATATCTTTGCATTGCTTTGTCAACTTTAATAATGAGAATGGCATAATAATAAATTTTACTAATGATAGTACTACAATTTTCAAAGAAAAATAGATGACAAACAAATCTATAAATTATAAAATGTATAAATCATAATTTTATGATTAATTGAGGACACTATTTTGTTTCTTAAAAAATGTTCAGGATAACTAGAAAAGAATTAAAGTCTAAAGAAAAAAATAGTTTTGCAGAGTTTTTAATTCAAATTTCAATAAGAAGTATTTTTTTCTGCACATGTACACACAAAATCTTTACTTTAATGTGTGCTTGTATTTATGTCCAAGACTTGGTCTTTGTGGAAAGTATAAAAAACAATTTAATCATTATGGTTGAAACAACTCAAATCAAATTACCTAAACTTATACTCTTTATACCCAACCTATTCCTCAACTTTGCTAAAGCAAAATAGCCTCTGGGATTTCAAAATCCTCTTGATTCTGTGAAATAAAGAACAGTATTTTGAACGGGGAGGCAAGAAAGTGTCTGGTTTAAGAATATGTTTAAGTATGTAATTCGAGTTTTGAAATAATAAACATCATTTGCTCTCTTTTTACTACGCTGTTTCAAACACATTCAGATACCTTGATACAATTCATGTGTTTATCATTAACTTAAATATATTTACTAATGCTTCCTTCTGAAGGTAGCAGTATAATACATGAATAATCCTACTACAGTTATTTTTTTACTTATCCACAGATCTAATGCATAGCCACCATAGGCCAATGACCAGAAGACTGTTATTAATTTTTAACATGTATAAATGATATTAAACTTAAATTAATGAAGTTGTGATATAAATCACATATATTACTGAAATTATATTATGAAGAGAAAAATCCTTAATTGTTATCCCAGTACAGGGATTGGGATTCCTGTCTTTCTAATCTATTTGATACTCTTTAATCAATTACAAGATTTTTCATGTGTGTATATTTGTGTGTGTGTGTGTGTGTGTTTGCTCAAAAAATAAAAAAGCAATAATAAAATACAGGCACATAATTAATAACTAATAAAATTCACTTATATATGACTGTTTTTTGTATACAAATGGAAGTAAATGTTTCTCTTTGTTTTCATACCGAAAATTTTTGGAAAAAATGAATTATCTGCTTACCTTCCTTTCCTTGGTTCAACTAAGATTTTTAAAATGCAATAAAATACTACTATATGCATGTGTGAACTCTTCTATATATAAACAGATGTATAGAAGAAGATTGATGTTTCCAGATAAATCTGCTTAATAGATACTCTATTCAAAGCATTTTACTGGATGTTCCAAAGATTGGATCACTGCTATAGAGTGAAGAATATTTATCCTTAAAATTGTTTCCAGTTACCTTAGCTCATTGTAAATGCAAAATATTTCCATTCTCCTTTGTTGGAGTTAAAGTAAAATGATTTTCTAAAGTGTTCCTAAGAAATCAGCTAAAGCTAATCTGTTGTGCCAAGACCCTTTTGGAAATGTGTAGAGATAAAATTATTTTAAGAGCAGTGTTTAAAACTTCAATACTACTTTTGAATTCAGGGAAAATAAATAAATAAACAAGATTTAGTTTCATGGAAAAATTTCACCTGTCAAATATTGATTTCCCCATACCAGTAAGGGATTGAAAATTTATGTATATCTTCCATGAGAATAGGGATTACAAACCTGGTTTTTGCAATGATATGTGTGCGTTTACACCATTTTGGTTCTGTGTGATCTCCAAGACATACATTTGATTCATCATTCAAAATATGAGTTTTGAGTTCATTATCCTTTAGCATCCTTTAGTCTTTATCATTGGTGGCATCTGTCGACATTAGAGAATGCTGGAGATACATTGGTGCCTTGAAAACAGATTTGTTTTTCTTTTCATTCATGTTTAGCATGAGAAGGTGATTATGGCAATAAATCTAATGGCTCAGCTTTTGTAATTCAAGGGGTTGAAAAAATTTCTTTGCACTTAAGTTTTAGAAATTTGAACATTTCGTTTGTCTATGGGATATATGGGCTGAAAAGAACATTGTAATTAAGATTCAGATAATTATTATTTCTGTGCTTGATTGGAATGAGATAAGGGGACACCTCATTTTGAATGTATTTACATTATATATCATTGATTTGCAGTTGCTCTCTCTTCCTGTATGCAGAGGGTGAGTAGGGGGGGACAAGAACATTGCTTAATGTCACTGCAATCATTGAGGCATATCATAAAAACATTAATATAGTACAGCAACATTTCATGTAAAAATATTTCTGGGAGCAGAAAATGTTTTTAAAAATCTATTAAAAATAGTATTTTTGATAGATTACATCTTGTTCAGGTTATATGTATTGGGTTGATACTTTGTATATAGTAAATCGATATATTTATATATATATATATTCACTTCTTTGCACAAAATAAATTAGCCTAATTTTTCTCCGCTCTCGTGAGAAAATATTGTGCTCAATTTTGGGTCACCCTATTTTGAAACCTGAACAATTTTTCCCGTTGAGCAAAAGATTTTGATAGTATTTATTAGGTATACAAGATATATTTTGAATAGATTCTAAGCAGCTTTCCAGAGAATATGAGAAAAGTATGTATTATGAAGTTTGCCTAAATGCTAAATGCTAGAG
The DNA here is from genome assembly GCF_000164805.1 of Carlito syrichta. Classification (NCBI taxonomy): domain Eukaryota; kingdom Metazoa; phylum Chordata; class Mammalia; order Primates; family Tarsiidae; genus Carlito; species Carlito syrichta. The sequence continues at coordinate 1,391,661 of NW_007247378.1, forward strand.
ATGCTGGAAGTAGAATACTCAAAAACAGAAAAGAAAAATAGTCATATTTCTTAAAAGTGGAATAAATTACAAAATTATTTTTATTTATTTTACTAAAAGATCAATAGCAATAATTCCCCTTATTTGTGGTTTTGCTTCCCATAGTTTGTTACCCACAGTCAACCATGGTCCAAAAATATTAAATGGAGAATTCCAAAAATAAGCAATTCATACATTTTAAATTGTATGCAGTTCTGAGTAGCTTGATGAAATTTTGTGCCATCCCCCATTCCATTCTAGTCCTTCCCATGCAAGAAATGAGACCATTCCTTTGGCCAGGGTATTCATGCAGTATACCCTTCTTCCCCATAGGTCATTTATGAGTGATCAGCCCTTAAAAACAGAGTGTCTACATATAGGGCTTGACCCTATTCACAGCTTCAGGTATAAACCTGTTGGAAAATATCCCCTTAGACAGGAAGGGTAGCTACTGTACTCTTTTTAAGGAATATTTAGTCCAACATCTTTGATTTAGGAGAAACAGTCTAAAAGGGAAGCTTCTATTTTATACTCCTGTTATTTCTGTATTAGGTAACATGCTGCTACTGGTTGGTGACGAATGTCCCAATTGTTTGGTTTTACTGAAATGGTAAACTCTACTTCTAAACTAAACATTCTACTGTTTATGCACAACATATCAACCAAAATAATCGCTTTAAACTGTACATGACACGTCACTTCTCTGCTCAAAATTTCCCAATGGTCCCATTTCACTAAAATTAAAACACCACAGTCACTTCTCTGACCTCCGAGGTCTACTGGATTTTCACCCTCTCCTCATCATTCTGATCTCATTTTCTTTCACCTGTCCCTCCTCTCTAACATTTGTTCTTCATATAATCCTCTTTGCCCTAACACAGCTATATCTTCTACTTGCAATTTCTCTCTGCCTTCTCTCCTCATGGTTAATTTCTTTAAATTTAAGATCTGCTTAAATATTTCCCTCTTAATACGTACTGCTATGACCACCATATTAAAAACTATCATTTTTTTAAAAGGAAATATTCTGTTTATGAATTAGGAAGTGTCAGTAGTGTTAAATGGTAACTTTTTTTTTTCAATTTCTTTTGAATATTTTTCCCTCTGTATTTCATTTTAAAGATGTGGGGGTACAAGTCAGGATTAGGTACGTAAGTGGTCCACGTACAGGTGAAATTTGTTCCTTCCACTGGTCCTCATTTCCCCTGGTTTAGGATCAGGTACCCTTAGTAATGTTATGTCCCCCTCTATCTCTCCCCACCCCTGGCAGTGTCCAGCTACTACTGATCTCTCTCTTGTAGTATTGTGATAAATGCTGAGGAATGAAAGAGGACCCCTGCCCATCACCATACACAAAAATCAACTCTAAATGGATCAAAGACATAGAAGTAAATCTATCACTTCTACAACCCTGTCACTTCTCTTCTTTACCAATGGCTCCTGATTTTGTTTGTTCTGGTCATGTTCTTTATTTTCTGTTCCATTTATCATTGTGTATTATTCTATGTCACTTAATTATCATGACTATTGTTCATTGGTTTTCTGAGTTTTTTCACCATTTGGTTTGTATGCTCCATTTGGATCTTTGTTTATTTTTTTTCATAGATATGTCCCAAGAGCCCAGGATAGTGCCTGACATATAGCAGTCACTCCATGAATCTGTTCATTCAGCTAATTATGTGGAGTCACTGCCAAGTGCCAAGCATTCATCTATATACTTGGGCTACATCAGTGAGCAAAACAGGACAAAACTCTCTGCTCTAATGGACCTTCTGTTCTAGCCAGGTGGAGGCAACAATACATTTAAGCAGAAGGACAGAACTTGGATGTGTTTTCTGAGAGATGACAAGTTTCCAGATATAACAGTTATCAAACAATGAATAAATAAATAAATAATACATAATCAGGCCTTATAACTTGATATAAATGATTGAATATGTATTCACACATATTGTTTCTTAGTAAGTTTAATAAAATAAGAAAATGATTTATTATTAAGTCAATATAAAGCTCTAAACAGCTCCTATTATTTAAACATAATCTGATAAAAATGGAAATTCATATCCTCTGAGGCATAGCTGATATTTTTTTATTCAAAAGACTTACAATAAGTGAGAAATATAATTATTTTAAGAAAACAGAAATATACTAAAAGTAACTAGTCAAACACGGAAAGGCCAAATCCGTAGTAAAATTGAAATCAACCTGATAGTCCAATTAGAAACCCTAGGGACAGTTGAGTCTAGGAAATGTAGTCTGTACATTTTCTAGCCATTGAAGAAAAAGAGGGAAATTGGAAGGAGCTTGGGGCAGATATTCAGGTATGTAACTTAACATATACACCCCAATATATATTGACTTTGCTTTAGAAATGTTATTTTTGGAGATTATACCTGCAGTATCTGCCGACATGTATACAGACGTGTTTATTGCTAAATTGTGTGTGATATTTGTAATATCTGGGACAGAGTTGATTTCCATCAAATAGACATATATCATGCCATACATGTATTAATATATGTATTTTCTTGGTGAAGATTTCTTCATAAACAAATTTTTTTAAAAAGTGGAGAGGACACTACAGAATGCAAAGTATAAAGTATTATGTAGCAGGATGAAATTCTTAGCTATTTTTTTTTTAATAAAAAGATAATTTAGAAACAACTCGAGGTAGGCAGATAGATGGTCTCCAAAGATATCCACATCCAAATCTCTGGAAGCTGTAAATATTTTAACTTACATGGTAAAATAAATTTTGCACATATGATTAAGGCTAAGGATCTTATGATAAAAAATAGCATTCTACATTATTCAGGTGGACCCTACCTAATCACAGGGTTTTATACAAGAGGAAGACCTTTCTTGTCTAAATTCACAGATAAATGCAACATAGCTTATTCTGAAGATGTAGAAATGAAGCCATTAGTCAACAAATGTGGGCAGCCTGTCAATGAAACTAATTCTCTCCAAAACCTCCAGAAAGGAATGCAACCTTGTTAACACCTTGATTTTAACCCAACAGATCCATGGCAGACTTCTAGCCTGCAGAACTGTTAAGACTATAGATTTGTAGTACTTTGAGTCACTAACTTTTTGGTAACTTGATACAGCAGCAATAAAAAGCTAACACCCATCTACCATAGCATTTTTGCTTGCTTGTTTGCTTATTATATGATTGTATCACAGTTATGAAATAATCAGATAAGGATATAGGTCATATTTATAATGGCTTTTAACTTTTTATTATGCTCATACATAATACTGTTATAAAGTTCTATATATTTTCTTGCCTTGATTAAAACAAGAAGTTATTTTCACTTGTTTATATGTTTAACATTGCATTTGTATCCAAAGGATTGAACCAAAACATATAGAGTAAAATAGAAAAACATATGACATACCTGGCATTTCTGGGATGAATAAATACTACTTACAAGATGAGGAAATTTTCCTGATTAGGAAAGCATAAAATTTTAAATCATAATAATTTAAATGCATACTTTTTTATAGAACATCTCTAAAAGTAATTTCAAGTATTATTTTCCTTAATATAGATAAAAGTTTTTGATAAATATTCAGGACCATTCACTCTAATGAACCACATTCAATATCCTAAAACTTTGTGTTTTTTGATTGTTAAATATTCATTGTTCAGTTTTAGCAACTACACTTCATAAACTGACATTTTGTAGAGCTGAATGGAAAAACCAAAATGTCAGCAAGTCATGGCAGTGATCTTGATTCTTAAAATGTATATTATTTTAATGTCATTTGGTATTAGGGCAGGTCCATTTCTCCCTTATTATAAAAAGAGCATGAGTTTTGCTTCACTTGCTGAGAAAAAACATTTCTTATTGCTTTTCAGAATTGCATTTTGCATTAAATAGTTGAGAATTCTGTAAGTCTGATATTTGCAAGACAGATATGCTACTATTTATAAAATATGCTGCGACTATATATAAAAAAGGATTAAAGTCAATTAAAACCACTTTTGTTGACTTGCCTTTTCTAAGATATTGCATTATGTGTGTGTATGTACCTGTGTGCACCTTTTTGCCTGCTTATTTTGCAAATTGTTTGGAAGAAGCAAAACTTACAAAATATCTAATACAAATATTGAGACTATACAAATAAATTGTACCTGCAATTTAATTATAAATTGTGAGTGCAAAAAAAAAGAAATTGGGAGATTTTTCAGAGAAGTCTTTCTGATTAGTTTGAATTTGAATTATTACCTAGAAGTATGGAAAAAAATGTTGCTTTCATTTTTGAAATAATAATTAAATAGATCAATTTACCATTCTGTGCTTCTGCTTAACCATCTTCAATTGTACAGTTCTGTGGCATTAAGTACATTCACATTGTTGTGCAATCATTTCCACCATCTGTCTACATAATGTTTCTGTCTTTCCCATCTGAAACTCTGTACTCATTTACACTAACTTCCTATTCTGTCCTTCACCAAAGTTCTTGGAAACAACCACTCTACTGTCTCACTCATTTCTTACTATTCCAGTTGCATCATAAGTGGAATCATGTAACATATCTTTTTGTGACTAGCTTATTTCACTTAGTACAATATTTTCAGTTGTTCTATATTGTAGCAGTATCAGAATTTTCTTCCTTTTTAAAGGTGATTATTAATCTATATTAGTCTATATACACTGTATTTTGTTTATTCATATATCTGTTTATGAGCACTGAATACTTGGGCCGCTTCCACCTTTTGGCTGTTGTCAAGATGAAGCTATAAACATGACTGTACAAACATTTGTTTTGGTTTCATTTTTCAGTATTTTGAGTGTACATCCAAAAGTAAGATTACTAAATTATATGGTCATTTTCAGTTTAACTTTTTGAGGAATTATCATACAGTTTCTTAGCAATGGTTGTGCTGTTTTACGTTCCCACCCGTGATGCACCACTGCTACAACTTCTCCACATTCTTGTCAACACCTGTTATTGTCTTTTGAATAAAAGCTATTCTAATAGGAGATAAATTGGTATCTCATTGCAGTTTTGTTTGTATTTCCCTAGTGATTAGTGATGTTGAGCATGCTTCCATGCTTATTACACATTTGCACATATTATTAAAAATGTTGCTTTAAGTTCTTTGTCTATGATTTTATGAAGTCATTTGTTTCATTGTTGATGTATAGGAGTTTTATATATACACATCAAGTATATAATTAGCAAATATTTTTCCACATTCAGTGTGTTGCATTTTTATAATGTTGATAGTGCTCTTTGATGTGCAGATTAATTTTTTTATTTTCTTGTCTGTGTGTTTAGAGTCATATTGAAGAATATCATTGCCATTTTTAATATCATAAAGTTTTTCTCTGTGATCTTTAAAAAGTTTTTTAGTGTAAGCTTTACTTTTAGCCCTTGAATGCAATTTTCATTAATTTTTGTTTATGATGTGTTTAACTTATTGATTTATTATTTATTTATTTATTCATTCATTCATTCCATGTGGGTATCTAGTTTTCCCAACACCATTTGTTGAAAAAACTGCTTTATTCACTAGTATTCTGGTTAAAAATCATTTGACTATTCATGTGAGAGTTTATTTCTGAGCTCTGTATTATGTTGATCTATATGTCAGTCTTAATGCCAGTACCATAATGTTTTGATTACTATCTTAATGCCATAGTGTTTTGATTCTATCTTTTTGTTGTAAGTTTTGAAATCAGGAAACATGAAACTTCTAACTTTCTCTTGTTTTTCAAGACTTCTTTTGACTATTTAAAATGTCTTGGCACCAGCCTGCAGCATTGGAGATGACGTCTTCCTGCCTGAGCTGCCACCCACTTGACAGGCTCCTTGCTCTTTGTTATTCTGAGGGAGTGGGCTCACCCCAGGGTGTGTGTGTGTGTGTGTGTGTGTGTGTGTGTGCGCGCCTGCATGAAGGGGCGCAGCAATTCTCTCTGGGAGCCCATGCCGGGAACCCCCAGTGATACTTCTCCCAGGACTGTGCTTGCGTTACTCGACTGTGCTTCTCCACATGGGGGAACAGAGCAAGATGGTGATGGAACAAGCTGAACTGTGACGATCTCCACAAAAGGTGTCTTCTGAAGGGTGTTCCACGCACCCCCGCAGCTGCCTCATACAAGGGGGTGGCTGCTATAGTCAGTCCCACACAGCAAACAGCCTCCATTGCACTATGGCCTCTGCAAGGGACTACTGCTGTTTGCTATCAGGTGCTTAACAGCCACTGATGCTGCGGCTCTTGGTTCTGGCCTGTAGAATTCCTGGTTCCCTCCTCCACACCAAGCTGCCAGCAGCACACCAAATGTGGTGCCCAGTCAAATCATTGATTGCCAGTGCCTGATGCTGGACACACATCATCCCCCGTCATAGTGAATCATCTACGGACCCAGACGAGTGGAGAGAAAGGATGAGTCAAGAGAAAGGATTGGCGGTTGAAAGAGGAGCCACCCACCATAGCCATTTTCCAGGCAGAGATTCTCATTGCCCTGCCCATCTCTGAGCAGCCTCCACCTTGTTTCTAAGGTAACCTACCAAAACAGGAGAGAGAAGCCCCTCCCCTACACTGAATCATACACAGACAACTCAGTCTTCGGGCAGCAAGGCAGCAAGCCAAGGGAATCCATCCAATCTATGAATAAATCTATCTGCCTGCAATGAGAGGAAAGGGGAGGGGCTAGAGATCAGAGCTGAAGAGACTTTAGACACTCAGAAAAGACTCCAGAGCTATCTGGTTTTTTATATTGATTTTATTGTTATATTTGTTTTGTTCACTTTCGTTTGGTTTTTGACTTAGACTACCTGCTTGTGTTGGGGAAAAACACATAAAAAGGCATGATGTTATTGAACTGTTGTTGTGTGATTACTGGTATGCTTTAGGGAATTTTGTTTCTGTGTGTGTTTTTTACTCTTTTGTGGCCTTGTGTCTCTTTTCATCCGTTAGTTGGTATGCATGTCTGTTTTCCCTCTTATTCTTCTCTCTCTCCACCTTCCTCTTGAACCACCCCGCTTCTATTATTTTCCTTTTAATTATCTCCTTTTGTTCCAGGGAGCAAACCTAAACTCCACTGCATGGACAGATTGTAAGGCAGTGGGATGTGTTCCAGTGTGCCCATACACCTGTTGGTGGACACTGGGATTTGTAGATAGATTCGGAAACACAGCTTCCCCCTCAATTAAACCTCAAAAATGCAATGAGTACAGCCCCCACCCACAATCCAGCATCAAAAGTGGAAAAAGCCAGAGGACCTTCATAAGAAAGAATAGGAGATTGAACAAAAAGAAGTAAAAGCAACTCCACTTTCCCAGAAAAAAAAGAATTAAAGAAGGGGAGGGAGTGGGGGAGAGAAAAATCTACACAAATTAAGAAAAACCAAAAGAAGAATGAAGAATACAGGCCTCTCACAAACCCCTAGGAGTTCAGACCACTGAGAAAACGGACTTTGGAATACAGACAATGAAGAACCCCCATAATGACTGGTCTCAAACTATAAACCCAGATATCAAGACATTAATAGAGAGATTAAAAAGAATTGAGGAGAGACAAGAGGAAACTAGGAAGGAGTTGATAACTGAGATAACAGTAGTAAAGAATATTGTGAATGAAATAAATACCAAACTGATAAGCATGAAAAGCAGAATTAGCCAAGCAGAAGAAAGAATCTCAGAGCCTGAGGAACAAAATATAGAACTAACCCAAACTGTAAAAAACATAGAAAAGAAGCTTAAAAAGACAAAACCTTCAAGAGATGAGCGATTATTTCAAGAGACCAAACCTAAGAGAAATTGGACTTCCTAAGGCAGAAAGAGAGACAGAGACCACCCTGGAACAAACATTCCATGGAAATATTCAAGAAAACTTCCTTCATTTCATCAGTGATGTGAAAATTCAAACACAAGAGATTCAGAGAACCCCTCCAAGACAACAAATGAGAAGATCAACTCCCAGACACATAATGATTCACCTAAACAAAGTAGGTATAAAAAACCCTAAAGGCAGCAAGAGAAAAAGGTCAGAATACCTACCATGGAAGACCAATTAGAATAGCAGCAGATTAATCTACAGAAACTCTTAAAGCTAGAAGAGCTTGGAGGCCTATCTTCAAAGTTCTAAAAGATAAACAATTTCAACCAAGAATAACCTACCCAACCAAGCTAAGTTTCATCAGTGAGGGAGAATTAAAATATTTTCCAGATATTCAATCCATAAGAACTTACAATACCACCAGACCACCTCTATAAGACACACTTAAGAAAGTATTAAACACAGAAGAAAAGGAAACAAGAACAACAATGTTCTTCACAAGACTACAGGAAAAAGATTAAAAAGACGCATGAGGGAGGCTGAGGGAGTGGATTGCCTGAGCCCACAGGTTTGAGACCCGCCTGGGCAGCGAGACCTCATCTCTACAATAAATCAAAAAATCAGCTGGGCGTGGTAGCACATGCCTGTAATTCCAGCTACTCGGAAAACTGAAGTGGAAGGATCGCCGGAGCCCAGCAGGTTGAGGCTGCAGTGGCCGGGAGCAGCTGCTGAACTCCAGTCTGGGCAACAGAGTGAGACTCCAACTCAAAAAAAAAAAG
>NW_007247378.1:1400285-1410600 GCF_000164805.1 Carlito syrichta
TGCACCACTGAAAAGACATAGAATGACAAAATGGATAAAATATCACCAGGCAACAATATATTGCCTCCAAGAGACTCATTCTCACTAGAAAGGACACTCAGAGACACAAAGTAAGAAGATGGGAAACAAATTTTCAGGCAAACAGAACACAAAAGAAAGGAGGAGTCACGATCTTAATCTCAGACAAAACACCCTTTCAGCTATCAAAAATTAAAAAAGATACAGAAGGCCACTATATAATGATAAAAGTTTCAATCCATAAATAAGAAATATTCATCCTAAACATATATGCACCCAACATAGGAGAACCAACTTTTATAAACCAGCTTCTAGGTAAACTCAAAAAAGATATTCACTCTAACACTTATATCTGGGGACTTTAATACCTCACTCACAACCCTAGACAGATCATCAGGACAAAAAATCACCAATGAGATCTGGAACCTTAATGTGATTCTTGACCAAATGGACTTAATTGATACCTACAGAACACTCCACCCAACAACCACAGAAAAAACATACTAGTCATCACCGCATGGAAAGTACTCTAAGATCAACCACATACTTGGCCATAAATCAAGCATAAACAAATTTCAAAAGATTGAAATTTTGCCAAGCACCTTCTTGGACCACTGTGGAGAATAAACATCAACATGTTTGCACTAAAACCCACAAAGACATGGAAACTAAACAGCAGGAAGCTAAACAACTCCTGGGTCAATGATGAAATCAAAACAGAGATTAAAAGATACTGGGAAACAAAACAAAAATGAGGAAACATGTTACCAAAATCTCTGGGATGCCATAAAAGCTGTAGTAAGAGGGGATTCATATCTCTACCAACGTACATGAAGAAAATGGAGGGACCACAAATTAAAAACCTAACAAGTCACCTAAGGAAGCTGGAAAAACAAGACCACCAAAACCCTAACTTTAGCAGAAGAATCCAGATCACCAAAATAAAAGCCCAAATCTGGGACATAGAAGACAAAAAGGTATTACAAAAAAATCAATGAAACAAAAAACTGGTTCTTTGAAAAGATAAAAAAGATCGATGGTCCCCTAGCTAAACTGACCAAGGAAAAGAGAGAAAAAGCCCAGTAAACACAATCAGAAACACAAAAAATGAAGTCACATCTGACCCTGAAGAAATACAAAAGATCATTAGAGACTACTATGTACACTTGTATGGAAACAAACTTGAAAACCTAAAGGAAATGGAGGACTTTCTGACATCACACAACCTGCCTAGGTTGAAACAAGAAGAAACTGAGACCCTAAATAGACTAATAACAATCAAAGAAATTGACTATGTAATAAGAAAACTATCTAAAAAAAAAAATGTTCTGGACCAGATGGCTTTCCAGCAGAATTCTAGAAGACATTTAAGGAGGAACTGATACCAACCCTACTGTAAGTATTCCAGGTGATTGAGAAAGATGGAACTCTCCCCAAATTATTTTATGAAGCTAACATCACATTTTTACCCAAGCCAGGTAAAGACTCAACAAAGAAAGAGAATGACAAGCCAATATCTTTGATGAACATAGATGCTAAAATTCTCAACAAGATCCTAGCAAACCGGATTCAACAACACATCTCAAAAAACATCCATCATGACCAGGTAGGCTTCATCCCTGGGATTCAAGGCTAGTTCAACATATGTAAGATCATAAATGTAATTAAATACATCAGCAGATGTCAAAACAAAAACCACATAATTATATCATTAGTTGCAGAAAAAGCTTTTGATAAAATCCAGCACCTCTTCTTGATAAAAACCCTTGAACATCTAGGCATACGTAGAAAATACCTCAAGATAGTAAACGCCATCTACGAGAAACCCACAGTCAGAATACTCCTAAATGGACAAAACTTGGAACCATTTCCCCTGAAAACTGGAACAAGACAAGGATGCCCACTCCCACCCCTCCTGTTCAATATGGTGTTAGAATTACTGGCTAGAGCAATCAGAAAAGAGAAGGCAATCAGTGGTAACCAAATAGGAAAAGAGAAAGTTAAGATATCTCTCTTTGCAGATGACATGATTGTATACCTTGAAAATCCAAGAGAATCTGTCAAAAGCCTCCTTGCACTGATAAAGGACTTTGGCAAAGTCTCAGGGTATAAAATAAATGTGCAAAAGACAATCACATTTCTTTACACCAATAATAAGCAAACAGAAATCCACATAAAAAGCACAATCCCATTCACAATAGCCACAAAAAAATGAAATACCTTGTCATCTTCCTAACCAGAGATGTGAAAGATGTTTACAGTGAAAACTACAAAACACTGCTCAAAAAAATCAAAGATGACACAAACAAGTGGAAAAATATTCCATGCTCATGGGTTGGAAGAATCAACATTGTGAAGATGTCCATATTATCTAAGGCAATCTACAGATTTAATGCAATACCCATCAAATAACCAGCAACATTCTTCTCAGAGCTTGAAAAAGCAATACAGGAATACATATGGAAACACAAACAACCAAGAATAGCCAGAAAATCATCAGAAAAACAAACAAATAAAAAAACAAAGCAGGAGGTATCACACTACCAGACTTTAAAATTTACTATAAAGCTACAATAATCAAAGCAGCCTGGTATTGGCACAAGAACAGACATATAGACTAATGGAATAGAATTGAGATTCCAGAAGCAAAACCTCAATTTCTCAACCAACTCATCTTCAACAAAGCCTCTACCACCCACCACTGGGGAGAGGAGAACCTATTCAGTAAATGGTGCTGGGTATACTGACTGACCACATGCAGAAGACCCCTCTCTATCCCCATATATAAAAATTATCAAGCCAGGCTCGGTGGCTCAGCCTGTAATCCCGCGCCTTTGGGAGGCTGAGGTGAGTGGATTGCCTGAGTCCGCAGGTTCGAGACCCGCCTGGGCAGCGAGACCTCATCTCTACAATAAATCAAAAAATCAGCCGGGCGTGGTAGCGCATGCCTGTAATTCCGGCTACTTGGAAGGCTGAGGCGGAAGGATCGCCGGAGCCCAGCAGGTCGAGGCTGCGGTGGCCGGGAGCGGCCACTGCACTCCAGTCTGGGTGACAGAGTGAGACTCCAACTCAAAAAAAAAAAAAATTGTCAAACAAGACCCCTATCTATCCCCATACACAAAAATTAACTCTAAATGGATCAGAGACCTAAATGTAAAACCTCAAACCAAAAGAACTTTAGAAAATGCAGGACACACCATTATGGAAGTTGAAACTGGTATCCAATTCCTGAGCAAAACTCGAAATGCACAGGCCATAAGAGATAAGATAGACAAGTGGGACCTCATTAAACTGACAACCTTCTGTAAAACCTAGGAAACCATCAAGATAGACTGGGAAAAAGTATTTACCAACTCCATGTCTGACAAAGGCATAACATCAAAGATCTACAAGGAACTCAAATGTGCTGAAAGGAAAAAAACAAACAACCCCATTACAAAGTGGGCAAAAGATATGAACAGGCACTTCTCAAAAGAAGACATACAAACAGCCAACAGATACATGAAGAAATGTTCAACCTCACTAGTCATCAAGGAGATGCAAATTAAAATTGCACCAAGATGCCACCTAACTCCAGTCAGAATGGCCATTATCAATAACTCAAAAAATAACAGATGCTGGAGAGGATATGGTGAAAATGGAACACTTCTACACTGTTGGTGGGAGTGTAAACTAGTACAGCCTCTGTGGAAATCAGTGTGGAGATTCCTAAAAGCTCTAAAAATCGACCTTCCATATGACCCCACAATCCCCCTACTGGGAATATAAATCACTCTATAAAAAAGAAGAACACAAATCACTCTATAAAAAAGATACCTGCACACATATGTTTATTGCAGTATTGTTCACAATAGCAAGATAATAGAACCAACCATGCTATCCATCAAAAGAGGACTGGATTTAAAAAAATGTGGTACATATTCACAATGGAATATTATGCAGCCATAAAAAAGAACAAAATCATGAATTTTACAGCAAACTGGATGGAATTAGAGTTTATAATACTGTTATCTCTCACAGAAACAAAGATCTGAGTATCACATGTTGTCACTCATAAGTGAACCTTGAATGACTACCTTAATACTATAAGAAAAGGATTGACAGTGGAGGGAAATTATGGGGGGGCAGGGAGGGGAAGGGAGGTGAGATTAACAGTAGTCAATATCTGTCTGGGGAAAGGGGGGCACACCTCATCAACAAAGGTACCTGCAAAATGAATATTTGTATACCTAACCCATAATAGTACCCCACAACTTTAAAATAAAAAATATACATTAAAAAATAATAATATTTTTTACATAATTATACTTGTACACTTTTTAATAAGGGTATTATCTTATGTTAAAAATATTCCTATAACTGTAAAATATATAAAATTGATTAACCCATTCTCTTTCCCTTGACACAAACATTTGTTGAGAAAATGAGTGAACCATATGAAAAAGTGTGGCTGAATTTATGTAGACAAATGCAGAAGAAAGAATATAACAATGACCTATGCCTGGTACTTGGTAAAGCATGTTATTTTGGAATTGACTATTCACCAAGTGTTTAACAAGACTTAACCTGCTATAGACTATTTACATTCAAGTACCCAAAAATAGAGGTAGAATCTAAGAATCAGTTCATAATATTGGTTATTCTTCCTTGGCTCACAGAGAATGGATGCATAAACAATAGATTTCTTATGTTGTTTCACCATCAATTTACTTCTGCCTAAGTGGGGCAATATATTTTGTTTTCTTTAATAACAGAAACTGGCCTTTCTGTGAAATAACTGAATATGCATTTTTTTTTTTTTTTTAGCAGGCTCCAAAACTTCTTATTAAGCACTACTTCATAGAAAATAACAAATTATATGTTGTGGTTTGATTACTTAAAATAAGTATTTCCGAGTAGGAAGAAACATTAGAATAAAAATATTTTGAAAATATATTAATTACTTTAGACACAAAAGTAGCCTTCAAAATAAAAGATGATGTGAATGTAATTCAAATTTAATGTTTTTGAAATGTAAAGTAAAAATATAATACACCTGGATAGAATGATACAAATTGGGTGGGGATAGAATGATGCAAATTTTCCCCTGGGGATAACATTAGCATGTTCTCTAAATCCACTTTTTGTAAAAGAAAAAGTGGAGATAGTCTTTTTACATTTCCTTAAACTAATGCGGAGTTTATTCTTAGACTAACATATTAATAAGACAAATATTTTAAAAGAAAAATAATAAAAAAATAAAATGTCTTGAGATTCTATGTAAATTTAGATGGATTTTTCTATGGCTTTATAAAATATTGTTAGGATTTTCATAAGATTTGCACTTGAATATGTAGATCAGTTTGCGTAGCATTGACATCTCATCAATATTAAGTTTTTCAATCCATGAACACATGATATCCTTTTATTTATTTGTACCTTCTTCAATTTCTTTCAGCAACATTGGGTTGTTCCTATTATACCATGCTTTCACCTCTTGGTAAATTTATTCCTAAGTATTTTACTGATTTTTGACACTATTGTAGACCTTCAATAGTTTCTTTTTGTCTTAAGGCAAATACCAAAAGCCTTAGCAAGATTTTAATTTTGACCCTTTCTTTCTGCTTCAAAACTGCACTCGATTTCTTTTTTCTTCATTGTAGTATGTTTCTTCCTACTCACAGAGTTTTCACATATGCTATTTCTCTGTAAATTACCTCTTTCCTCACTTCCCTGTTTCCACTACTTTATATTGTTTTTAAATATTAGTTTAGATATGACTTCTTACTAACCTTTACCCTAAATTTTATTATTTCCAGTATTATTATTAAATTCTGATACATATTAAAGCTGTTTACAGACATTTTCGTTTTTATTCTTTCTGGGCTAATAGTTGAATTTCACATATCTGTCTTTTGTAGTTATATGTGATACTATGCTCTTTTTCACTTGTTATGACTGTTGAGGAGGCCTCATTGACAGCTGGTACCTATGTCAGTCTTGGTTCCATTGGATAAGTAACGTCCTTTACTAATGTTTGTAATGCAGAGCAAAGGAAGTGAACCATTGTGTTGCCACAATGATTTGTGGTTGGATGTTAATGCAGTGCAACCTGCATTACTCCGACTATGCAGAATTCTGTACTTAAAAACGATGTGCTAAATGTGTGCTCTAAAATGTCCAAGGAGAAAATTGGACAGTTGGTGGCTAGAAAATAAATTGTTATCATAAACTGAGAAACAAACATGTTATATAGTGATGTGGCATGATATTTGGTAAAATTAGAGCTCACTTTCACTGGAACACATAGCCTTCCAGCTTTAGAAGCTAAGGTCAGAAAACAATGATGATTCTGTGTGTTGAGTGTAATTGATGTCTTCATAAGATAGGGAAAAACATACACTTTGAAAACAACTGACCAATATGCAAACAGGAAGCAAAATGAATAGAGCATGGTCACAGATTTTGGGACATGTAAAGTTAAAAAAAGGGAAAATTTTACAAGGTCCTTGTGATATGCATTAGAATATTAGCAATACAACTTGTGGAAATTAGAGGGAGATTAATTCATGGAAATACTTCATAGTCAAATCCTATCACTTATCATTAGTCAGCCACTTATATTTTACTAAATTTCCTTATGTAAAGAATTTTGCAGTATCCAGTTTAAATGGTGAGGAAAAAGTTATAAAACTATGCCTCTCACTTAGGAGTTTAAAATCCTAGGGATGCATTTACAGTTAAAATATATTTTCTTTGTGTTGTTTTGCTTGTTACAGAGAGATTTAGTCAGCAGCAAAAGCAAGTAACTAGATTATTCATAGATCTTTCAGTTAGCAGTTTTTTTGTTTTTGGGGGTTTTTTTGTTTGTTTTTTTTTTTTGAGTTATAGTCTCACTCTGTCGTCCAGACTGGAGTGCAGTGGCCGCTCCCGGCCACCGCAGCCTCGACCTGCTGGGCTCCGGCGATCCTTCCGCCTCAGCCTTCCAAGTAGCGGTAACTACAGGCATGCGCTACCACGCCTGGCTGATTTTTTGATTTATTGTAGAGATGAGGTCTCCCTGCCCAGGCGGGTCTCGAACCCGCAGGTTCAGGCAGTCCACTCACCTCAGCCTCCCAAAGGCGCGGGATTATAGGCTGAGCCATCGAGCCCGGTATAAAATGCAAATTTAAAGTTAATTTGACCTTTTAAATGGTGATAAAAAATCAAAAGTCTTTAAAAGAGACTGAAAACTGAAGCTGTGATTAGGTTGCTGTAGCATGCACGAATATGAAAACAATTCATATTAAGAAGTAAAAGTGGTTAGGATATAGTGTTACAAATGAAAATGCAATTATGTTTCGTGAAAGTAAATCACAAAGAACAACAGAAATTGAAATGTCATAAATGCCATAAGAGTTTTGATACTGGCTTTTTATTTTCATGAAAAAATATATTTATTTCTAACACTTATAATTGAAAAGAAATGTATTATGCTTTTATATACTATAAACTCAGATACAATATTAATAATATATAAACAGAGATGTTTGCAAAAATATGTCAGAAGAAGAAATCTCTTTGTTTTACTATTATTTCTTTTTTCCTTTGTACTTTTACAAGCTCTTGAATGATTTTCTTTGACCTTAAGAGATTTCACTCAGACACAGATAGGGTATGTTCTTCTGCAATATGTATGAAATTATTTAGTTATGCATATTTGGATCATCATGGCATCCCCAGGGAAATTGATTAATGTGTATGTTTGAGAAAAAATTGTTTTCCTAACTATGACTGATTTTTGTAACTTTGTAGAATTTAATAATCTTACAAGAGGTCATAAGGCCATAAGAAAGGAATAATTTTATCTAATGCAGACAGAAAACCATGACTGAAAATATAACATTTTCCATATATAACAATATAATGTGCATGATGTTGAAAACTGAGGGAATGGGCATATCTAAACTTTGTGATCAAGTACATAAAATCAGAAAAACAAACAAAACCAAATCTATACTTGTAATAACCAGGCATGCAGATCAAAGTTGGTACAGATAATATAAATTGAGATTATATATTTTCAATTAAGTTGCTATTTGTTTCATAAGTTTGTGCTTCTGGATGTAGGCATAAAAATAAAAATTAAAATAATAAAAGTAAAAAGTTGCCTCAAAATGTTTTCTACTCTTAAGAAGCTTGATATACAAATAAGTTAAATACCATTCACATATTTAAAATTAAAGCATCCAAATATTCTGTTCAGTAAATATTTATTAAACATATACTACATGCACATATGTGTGTTTTAAATAAATTAGCTTTAAAAACAATATCTGAAACATTTCTTTAGAAAGGCTATTCACGATCTAATATCTTTAAGTGGAAAACCATCATAACCTTTAGCAACCTGAAGGGTACTGACCCCAACCAATCAGATTAGTTTCTGGCTCAATTAGCAAAGACATTGGCTATAGAAACTAATATAGGCCAGTTAATAAGTACTAGTTAAATTGAAACCCTGCATATATGTTGAATAAAAAAACTAAAACTTAAAACCAGGTGAATGAGAAATAAATATTCAAATAAATAAAGTAAATATATCCATATGTTTAAAATGAGAAGAAATCAGTTGTCTGGTTAGGTTGCCTTATTTATAGCTGTAATATGTAGGTCCAGATGTTTTATTTATTTTTGCCCAAATATGGGTCTGGAAGAAGAATTCACAAAATTCAATACATGAAAGTCTAAAATTTATAAAAAGAATGCTGATTTTATCATTTACAATTTATTTTTGCTAGACTATTTGTATCTGTAATCCAATATTTGTGTCACAGATATTGCATTTCTTAAAAATATGAATATAAATGTAAATACAAATGGTTACATGAGATGGAAGAATCAGGACATAGAATGGGATTGTGTTTGGGAAATATAAAGTCTACAAAGTGAGAGTTTAAGTAGTTTCTTATTTCTTAATATAAGAAAATCTGTTAAATAAATGTCACTTGAAACTAAATATAAGAGAATAAATAATGGTGCTAGTTTGGGGATTAAAAAGAACTTTATGTAAAATATATCTTAATATAAAAGAGAGTATTTCAGGAAAGTTCAAATACCAAAGTTTAGTTTACAGTCGATTTGTCACATCATCTTCTACTGAAGTCTTGTTGGGAATGCAGTCTACATTTAAAAATATACCATGAAGTATCCTTGCTTCATGAGCATTAATTTCTTTACAAATAACACTGTAGATATCCAGTCTCATCAGTTATTTTATTGGTGACATTCTCTGAAGATGATTATTTCTGAAAATATTTCTATACTTGTAGATTTGTTTACTTTAGACATGTACTAACTAAATTTACAGACACTTAGGAATAGTTATAAGTTAGATCAAGTTTTAAAAGAAGAAATTGGGACAATCCTTTCAGATCCCCTTCCACTGTGGGTGCTTTTCTGTCCTCTCAATAAATTCTGCTTCTCACTAAAAAAAAAAAAAAAATTAGCTCTTAAAAAAAAGAAGAAATTATTATATTGTGTGCCAGAAATAGAAATGAAAATATGTACCTACCTGCTGGCATACCAGTTTCCTAGCCATGTACTTCAAAGCTTTTTTCAAAGTTTTTCTATTTAGGTGAAGAAAGTGAGTTTAAAATTGCATAAGGAAACATAACATCAATTTGACATTGTTGAGGTGCCAGTCCATCCGTAACCTTACACATTAAGTTCAGCTTCTGTTGCCTTGCTTGGTGCAAAATGTTGGAAACAGTTGATGCTGCTACCCAAGTGCAACATCTTAAGAGCCAGTCAAGACCTAGGCCTCTTTAAAATCCACATTATTGTGTAACAGCTCTTCACGTCTCCAGAGCATAGGATGATCTATTTACATTATTCTTTCACAACATTTTGCACGATATTTGCTATTCTAATGTATATTTTTCCTCATTTCTCTTCCTTTTGCTAAGATGCTTAGGTTCCGTTTTCTTTCCTGTTATAATTTACTCTTACCACGTTTTAAATGTTTAAACTTTCATTGACTTTTTTCCACTTTTTCCTCTATCATCCATCTATCTATTTATATACGTACCTATCTATCTTCTATCTATATCTATATCTATCTATTAGCTACCTACCTATCTAATCTATTTATCATCTATTTGATTTAAAGTGTATTTTTAGGAATTTCATTCCAAGAAATTTACATACATTTAAATGTATAGATACAATAAAAAACCTAAAAGTTAAACTTCCACGTTCTTTTACAGAAAAAATGTCCATTTCATAATTATCTTTGTAAATACGTTGAAATTTAACATATTAAACTTTTTACTCTTTT